>NC_044000.1:26104020-26106520 GCF_902150065.1 Myripristis murdjan
GACTCTCTCCTGCCTGTTACTTTCATTTTCACAGAGGTGGAAAAGTCACTGTGTGTGTGTGTGTGTGTGTGTGTTGTCTTGATCAGGCAGTATTCAGAGCCGTGGCGCCCCCTGTGCGCAGGCTGTGTGTGCCTGTAATAATACTAGAATAATATAATCTAATAACACTACTAGCTGCTCAACATGAGGCCCGGGTCCCCTCAGAGTCCCTCAGGGTCTCTCAGGCGCCCTCAAGGGCCCACAGGGGTCCTCATTGTTAGAATGCACTTACATGTTTTCTTCCCTCTGGTCGAGTCTCTCTCCCTGAAAGAAAACAACCAACTAACAATTAAAAATAGCAAAAATAATAATTAAATAATTAAATAAGGAATCATTAAATTAGATGAACAAATGGATAAATAAGTAAAATTACAAGAAAAAATTCAATCAAACTGAAGAAGAAAAAAATTCTCCTTAAGATTCCGACTTTTTAAAAAATTATCTTGGATTTGCTCTTAAAAATAAAAAAATCAAAAAATAAATAGGCTAGATGGTAATTCGGCTTCCTACAAGTCTGCAGCTGTGTAATATTATAGGATTTAAATTCCAATAACATTTATATCATTTATAATTTTATTTTTGATTGGTTGTAGCAAACAACCAATCAAAAAGACCCTTTGTTTGTTTCTCCAGACACAGAATCAGAAAATAATCACATTATATAACCTCGTATCTGCAGACTGAGGCTCCACAGCCCAAAACACAACGTCAGGCCGGGACGTCCCGTCTTTGACTTCTGTCAGCCTCATCAGTGTGTGTGTGTGTCTGTGTGTGTGTGTGTGTGGGTGGGTGTGGGTGTGGGTGTGATATGGTGTGTGTGTGTGACACGGTGTGTGACCGGCCAATCAGAGCAATCTCTGTCACTGGGGTGTCCAATCAGCCGCAGAGATGAAACGTTCTGCCGGGACCGTTGGCACCGCAAAAACACAACATGAGCTGTGGTCCTCTGGGCCGGGACGGGATCGAGAACCGGTTCTCCAGAGGAACCGGGACGTTGGTTCTCAGCCGGGCTGTGTGTCAGACGGCGGAGTCCCGGCTGGTCAGCCTCTGGGGGAACGCTGTTTCAGTTCCACGCGGAGAACCGGGGCCAGGATGATGAGAACCTACACAGACGACTTTAGGTTCTGCTGTGTTCGGTTCCTGTGACAAATTTGGTCCCGCACGTTTGCCGTAGATGCTGCCGTCTGCGTACGTCTGAAGAACAAAAGCTGCTTTTGTATCTTCTAGTACCGATGGTTCTAAACAGAAGTGAGAACAGCGGGTTCTGTCCGGTTCTTCCTGCCACCAACAGATCCAGAGCTGCTGCACAGTCTGAGGAACGCAGGAACAGGAGAACACAGGAACACAGAAACACAGCAACATGAGAACAGAAGAACACAGGAACGCAGGAACACAGCAACACGAGAACAGAAGAACACAGGAGCACTTGGAACGCAGGAACACAGGAACACAGGAACAGTGGAACAGTGGAACAGTGGAACAGTGGAACAGTCTTCTGCAGCTGCGGCAGGAGAACATGTCGGCACATCGACCAGCTGAACAGAACCAGCAGCTAGCGAGGGAGGCTGCATTTTAACGTCTTTAGAACGTCTTTAGAACGTCTCTAGAACGTCCTCCTCCAGCTTCCTGCTCCGGCCTGGGAGCTTTTAGCCGCTGCTGGAGAAAATAACACCCACAGAACATTTTGTGCCAGCTGCTCCTCTGACACGGAGCTAACGCTAACACCAGCTAATGCTAACACCAGCTAATGCTAACACCAAGTGATGCTAACACCCGCTGATGCTAACACCAGCTAACGCTAACACCAGCTAATGCTAACACCAAGTGATGCTAACACCCGCTGATGCTAACACCAGCTAACGCTAACACCAGCTAATGCTAACACCAAGTGATGCTAACACCAGCTAACGTTAGCACCAGCTAATGCTAACACCCGCTGATGCTAGGATTAAATAAATTCATTGTACCACTGATAACAAGTGAAGCTCCTCGTGTGTGTGTGTGTGTGTGTGTGTGTGTGAGAGAGAGAGAGAGAGAGAAAGAGACGGTGTGGCGCTGCATTGTGTGTGTGTGTGTGTGTGTGTGTGTGTGTGTGTGTGAGACGCTGTTGTTGTTTTGGTTCATTTTTAAAATTTTTATTTATTTATTTTATAAATATTTATATGGCAATCTCTATAGGGGAGAGGGTGTGGAGGTGTATTTGCAGGAAACACCTCCACGATGCTTCGCGGCCGACATCACAGCCTACTTCCCAGGGTACCTTTCGGTCCAGTTGAATTTCTGGATCAGCCACCATTGCTGGAATTATGAAGCATGTTTTAGACCATCTTCATGTTTATATCATGACGTTTTGATAAGTTTTCGTGCCTATTAGCTGTTAACTGTATCCGAACAACGCCTGTAAATGCAAGTTTAGTTAGATGAGCTAGATAGGCATTTTGCATGATGTTTCCATAGCAAC
>NC_044000.1:26111520-26126520 GCF_902150065.1 Myripristis murdjan
TATATAAAGAATCGACCATCACCTTCACACATATAGGACACTGTGACACCTGTGTGTGTGTGTGTGTGTGTGTGTGTGTGTCTTTAAATAGCTGCTCTGTCCCATCAGCATCTGACTTCCTGTCCAAGGTGACTTCCTGTGTGTCCTGCAGACAGGGGGCGCTGTGTGTTTGTCTGAGAAGTGCAGCTGGAGCCCCCTGGTGGTGACAGCACGCACTCACACTGGCTTTTCTGGTGAATATGTTCTAATAAGCAGCAGGTAAGGCTGCAGGTACGAGCTCACGCTGCCCTGCACACGCTCTGCACACGCTCTGTGTTACTGTGTTGATCCTGTTGGTTGTCATGGAACGATAAATATGACCTGCACCGTAAACCTCGAGCCAAAAACAGCTGGCAAATGTTTAAGAAGCTATAAACTACAATGTCACCCTGTCACCCTGAGGAGAACCCTCACCCTGAGGAGAACCTTCACCTTGTCACCCTGAGGAGAACACTCGCCCCGTCACCTTGAGGAGAAACCTTACCCTGTCACCCTGAGGAGAACCCTCGCCCCGTCACCCTGAGGAGAAACCTTACCCTGAGGAGAACCCTCACCCTGAGGAGAACCCTCGCCCCGTCACCCTGAGGAGAAACCTTACCCTGAGGAGAACCCTCGCCCCGTCATCCTGAGGTGAACCCTCGCCCCGTCACCTTGAGGAGAAACCTTACCCTGTCACCCTGAGGAGAACCCTCGCCCCGTCACCTTGAGGAGAACCCTCGCCCCGTCACCTTGAGGAGAAACCTTACCCTGTCATCCTGAGGAGAAACCTTACCCTGTCACCCTGAGGAGAACCCTCGCCCCGTCACCCTGAGGAGAACCCTCGCCCCGTCACCTTGAGGAGAAACCTTACCCCGTCATCCTGAGGAGAAACCTTACCCCGTCATCCTGAGGAGAAACCTTACCCCGTCACCCTGAGGAGAACCCTCGCCCCGTCACCTTGAGGAGAAACCTTACCCCGTCACCCTGAGGGGAACCCTCGCCCCGTCACCTTGAGGAGAAACCTTACCCCGTCATCCTGAGGAGAAACCTTACCCCGTCACCCTGAGGAGAACCCTCGCCCCGTCACCTTGAGGAGAAACCTTACCCCGTCACCCTGAGGAGAACCCTCGCCCCGTCACCTTGAGGAGAAACCTTACCCCGTCATCCTGAGGAGAACCCTTGCCCTGTCACCCTGAGGAGAACCCTCGCCCCGTCACCTTGAGGAGAAACCTTACCCCGTCATCCTGAGGAGAAACCTTACCCTGTCACCCTGAGGAGAACCCGCGCCCCGTCACCTTGAGGAGAAACCTTACCCTGTCACCCTGAGGAGAACCCTTGCCCCGTCATCCTGAGGAGAAACCTTGCCCCATCACCCTGAGGAGAAACCTTGCCCCGTCACCCTGAGGAGAACCCTTGCCCCGTCATCCTGAGGAGAAACCTTACCCTGTCACCCTGAGGAGAACCCTTGCCCCGTCATCCTGAGGAGAAACCTTGCCCCGTCACCCTGAGGAGAACCCTCACCCTGAGGAGAACCCTCGCCCCGTCATCCTGAGGAGAAACCTCGCCCCGTCACCCTGAGGAGAACCCTCGCCCCATCACACTGAGGAGAACCCTTGCCCTGTCACCCTGAGGAGAGGAGAACCCTCGCCCTGAGGAGAACCCTCACCCTGTCACCCTGAGGAGAGGAGAACCCTTGCCCTGAGGAGAACCCTCACCCTGTCACACTGACGAGAGGAGAACCCTCACCCTGTCACCCTGACGAGAGGAGAACCCTTGCAGTCCATCTGAATAAACTGAAACTGCTTCAGTTTATTTACTATGAAAACCTCAGTCCGTGTGTGTGTGTGTGTGTGTGTGAGTGTGTGTGTGTCATAGTTTCCTGGTGGTCCGACCACAGTGACATCACCTGTTGTGGTGTCACTGCCCTGTTGTCATAGTAACCAGGAAACAGCCGGACAGGACAGTGAGAGTGAGTCTGTGTTTGATTTCTGTTTCTCTCAGACGGTTCAGGAACAGACTTTACATATGAAACATGTACAGGACAGTAAAACTCCCAGCATGCACTGCGTTACACTGAACTCTCCTGGAGGGGCGGAGCCTCATCTGCTGTTTGATGGTGATGATGATGATGATGATGATGGAGGTGCAAGGTCCAGAATGTGACACAGGTGTAGCTGGTGTGAAGGCCACAACATCATCATCATCATCATCAAACCGTCCCATGAGCCCTCGTGCCGTGTGCATGGGGGCGTGGCCTCTTCCAGGATGGCCACACCCCCTTCAGGATACAAACGTTCCATCATAGGATGAAACCTGAGCAGATTCTCTGGATTTATTGTAAAAACATGGAGAAAATCTGATCGGTAAATTACTGGAACAGGTAATATATAATAATATATAACATATATAACAGCTTTACAAAAAAAACAAAAAAACAAAAAAACAACCAAAAGCCACAAATAACACAGTAGCACAAGATCCCTCCATGTTCTATAAGATCCCTCCATGTTCTATAAGATCCCTCCATGTTCTATAAGATCCCTCCATGTTCTATAATATACCCTTATGTTCTATAATATACCTTTATGTTCTATAAGACCCTCTCTGTGTTCTGTAAGATCCTCTCTGTGTTCTATAAGACCCTCTCTGTGTTCTATAAGATCCTCTCTGTGTTCTGTAAGACCCTCTCTGTGTTCTGTAAGATCCTCTCTGTGTTCTGTAAGACCCTCTCTGTGTTCTATAAGATCCTCTCTGTGTTCTGTAAGACCCTCTCTGTGTTCTGTAAGATCCTCTCTGTGTTCTATAAGACCCTCTCTGTGTTCTATAAGACCCTCTCTGTGTTCTATAAGATCCTCTCTGTGTTCTATAAGACCCTCTCTGTGTTCTATAAGATCCTCTGTGTTCTGTAAGACCCTCTCTGTGTTCTATAAGATCCTCTGTGTTCTGTAAGACCCTCTCTGTGTTCTGTAAGATCCTCTCTGTGTTCTATAAGATCCTCTCTGTGTTCTGTAAGATCCTCTCTGTGTTCTATAAGACCCTCTCTGTGTTCTATAAGACCCTCTCTGTGTTCTATAAGATCCTCTGTGTTCTGTAAGACCCTCTCTGTGTTCTATAAGATCCTCTGTGTTCTGTAAGACCCTCTCTGTGTTCTATAAGATCCTCTGTGTTCTGTAAGACCCTCTCTGTGTTCTGTAAGATCCTCTCTGTGTTCTATAAGATCCTCTCTGTGTTCTGTAAGACCCTCTGTGTTCTGTAAGACCCTCTCTGTGTTCTGTAAGATCCTCTCTGTGTTCTGTAAGACCCTCTCTGTGTTCTATAAGACCCTCTCTGTGTTCTATAAGATCCTCTCTGTGTTCTGTAAGATCCTCTCTGTGTTCTATAAGACCCTCTCTGTGTTCTATAAGATCCTCTCTGTGTTCTGTAAGACCCTCTCTGTGTTCTATAAGATCCTCTCCGTGTTCTATAAGACCCTCTCTGTGTTCTATAAGATCCTCTCTGTGTTCTATAAGATCCTCTCCGTGTTCTGTAAGATCCTCTCTGTGTTCTATAAGACCCTCTCTGTGTTCTGTAAGATCCTCTCTGTGTTCTGTAAGATCCTCTCTGTGTTCTGTAAGACCCTCTCTGTGTTCTATAAGATCCTCTCTGTGTTCTGTAAGATCCTCTCTGTGTTCTATAAGACCCTCTCTGTGTTCTATAAGATCCTCTCTGTGTTCTGTAAGATCCTCTCTGTGTTCTATAAGACCCTCTCTGTGTTCTGTAAGATCCTCTCTGTGTTCTATAAGACCCTCTCTGTGTTCTGTAAGATCCTCTCTGTGTTCTATAAGACCCTCTCTGTGTTCTGTAAGATCCTCTCTGTGTTCTATAAGACCCTCTCTGTGTTCTGTAAGATCTGTGCAGACTCGCTGCCTGTTGGGTTTTAGTTTTCTTCTTCGTGTGAAAAAGAAAACCTGACCAGTGCAGCTGCTGTGGTTTTGATGCGTCCGGTCTGCTGGTCGTTTCTCACCCGCCCTGCTCTCTAACATGGGGGAAGTGTGTGTGAGTGTGTGTGTGTGTGTGTGTGTGTGTGTCTTTGACCAGTGTCATTACCAGCTCCTGGCCTCGGGGCGAGAGAGGTCCGCTGTAATATCTCTCTCTCTCTCTGTCTCTTTACATCTCCATTAGTTTCTTTGTCCTGCAGCTCCAAGGTTACTGTGAGTGAATGTGTGTGTGTGTGTGTGTGTGTGTGTGTGTGTGTGTGTGTGTGTGTGTGTGTGTGTGTTTGTTTCTGCTTTCAGGGAACAGGGACATTGCCCTCCCCCACATGCGCACACACACACACACACACACACACACACACACACAGCCTCTCGATGAAATTTGCTGTCTTTATATATATTCCTCTTATTACTCTAAACACTAATGTAACGTTTAAAACAACCGTGTGTGTGTGTGTGTGTGTGTGTGTGTGTGTGTGTGTGTGTGTATCTATATATGAAGTCATTTTTTTCTTCTATGACACAACAAAGTAGCTTTAGGCTGTGTAATGCATATTTTGGAAGTATATGTATAGGTGTCTAAGTGTATAAGTATACATGTATTATCACCGAATTCTTTTGTTGAAAGCCCAAGAACAAACTGGAGTCAATCTTCAGCTCTCAGATGAAATATTTATTATGGTGACAGGTAAAGCAAGGCAGTGCTGGGCTCAGGGGGACAGAGCTCTCACAGGATCTCAGTCAGGATGAGCCCCCGATATTATATTAGGAAATGATGCACATTTATCTTCTTGGGCTGGGCCTGCCCTGTACAGAGGTTGGACTTAAACGCAGCCGATATATAATTGGCCAGTTACCTGGACATGGACAGGCCAACCACTGTCCACGCCTTCCTAGAATGTGTTATGCTAGTGTGTGGATGTTGACTGGCCAAAAATCCTTGATTATGCGGACTAAAATCCCTGATTCCGCGGGCTAAAATCCTTGATTATGCAATTAAATATGCAGGGTTTTTATGTCATTTTATGCGGTTAAATTGCGGGAAGTTGCGAAGTATGTGAATAGTCGTGAAATATGCGAAAAGATGCGAAATATGCGGGAACTGAAAAAAAAGGTGATTCTTCTTCTGCACCCTGTTACTAGGCTACTACTGAATGAAAAGACCAATTTTAAAGATATCCTATGATAAACAGGCATGCTAGAAGCAAGCTGCATCAGAGAAAGTGCTGGTAATGTTTAATTTATTTTATTTTATCAACTTAAGCATGGCTTAAACATTCCTCAGTCACAAATTTGTCAAAAATAAAACATGCTTCCTGCTGAGGTATAAATTGCGGTAGAACAAACCATCTGCTAGAATGTTTAAAACTCAACTGTTGAACATCAACTCTAAACTCTAAAAGTAACAGCTCTCAATGAGCCAAACCTGTTGGTCTAAATAGTTTAAGAGCCTTATTGCACCATTTGTGGAACCCTGTTCAGTGCAACATCATCTTTTCTCTCTCCTGTGGGCGCTGTTCTTCCATTAGCTCGTTGTTGTGTTGTGTTGTGTTGTGTTTTAGTTTATTTTAGTTATATTTTTCTCATTTTATGTGGAAAAATGCGGAAATTGTGAAATCTAGTGAGACCCGCATATTTTGCATATTTTCCGCAGGAATTTGCGATTATTGCGGGGATTATGCGCCCTTATGGAAAATAATTGACCCCCGCATAATCAGTGACATTTGGGTGATTTATGCGGGAATTCATGTGATCGCATAGTCGCGTTTTTCTGGAGGTTCTATCTAATGCAGCAGACCTAACTAACAAGATAGAGAAGTTGATTTGGCTCCTGTTTTATCTGTTCTCTGCTAGCGGTCAAGCTGTCCTAAACTATACGATACATTGGATAATACAAGAGACATTAAACTGTAAGGCCAATTATAACGCGTGTTTAAAGGAGTTTTATGATGCCTCAGTGCCATCTAGTGGCTGCTCCCCGTCACTGCCAGACATTTTTAGAGTTAATATAAGATAGGTTTGGTGAGCACTGTAGGTTAGAAATGTTTGAAGAGGAACCAGGTGAATGAACAGCAGGAACTGCAGAACGAGAGAACGTCACTGTGGAGCCCAGAGACACTCAGAGAGGGCGAGCCGGCTGCACCCAGCACCCCGGCTGGACTGGACTGGACTGGACTGGACTAGACTGGACTGGACTGGACCAGCGGCGGGGGCGAGCAGCGAGTCTGGGGACGTGGCTACAGATTCAATGTGTTCCCACCGTTGGTCTGGAAAATACAACGGCACCGTTTACACACGGACTTTGGACACTGACACACTGCTGTCTTGGACTGGGCGTGGCTTTGGGAGATGTGGGCGTGGCCTGCACGGGTGTGGGCATGGCTTGGATATGTGACATCTCTCCTCACAGCTTGCTTTAAATGTCCCAGGTGTATTTTTATGGCGGCATAAAGAACTGAGAAAAAAATCAAAATGAAAATGAAAATAAAACATGAACATGGCTCGGAGTAAAGCTGGAGTCCAGAATTGGTTCCAGTAAGACTGTTCACACTGGTTTAAACCAGTTCGGACTGGTTTGAACTGTTGTTTTTCCTGATGTTGCTCTGGTGTGTCAGAAAAAAACAGAAAATATTTCTGCTTTTCCTGTTGAATCAGGAATCACACTGCTCTCTGTGTGTGTGTGTGTGTGTGTGTGTGTGTGTGTGTGTGTGTGTGTGTGCGAGTGTGTGTCAGTCTAATCCAGGCTGACCAGGCAATCCGTAATGAGAGAGGCCAGCTGTGGTTCATAATCCCTGCTGCTAAAGACTCACACACACACACACACACACACTTCTGTCAGTGTGCAGTACGAAGCACACTGCCTTGCTCTTTCTTTGTCTGTCTCTCTCTTTCCTCGTGTGTGTGTGTGTGTGTGTGTGTGTGTGTGTGTGTGTGTAATTCCCAGTTCAATACAGCAGATATATTTTATCCTTTCCTGGCTAAAGCTGATGTCAGCATCAACTGTGTGTGCATGCATGTGTGTGTGTGTGTGTGTGTGTGTGCGCGCGTGCATGTGTGTGTGTGTATGTGTGTATTCTGTTTTGTAACTAATTAATCACAGTGACAGTGTGTCTGCAGAAATAAAACTCAGACAGATGGTATTCTGTCCCGCCCCTCCTGTGGTTCTGTTAGGCCCCGCCTCCTGTGGTTCTGTGAGGCCCCGCCCCTCCTGTGGTTCTGTTAAGCCCCGCCCCTTCCTGTGGTTCTGTTAGGCCCTGCCTCCTGTGGTTCTGTTAGGCCGCGCCCCCTCCTGCGGTTCTCTTAGGCCCCGCCCCCTGTGGTTCTGTTAGGCCCCACCTCATGTGGTTCTGTTAGGCCCCGCCTCCTCCTGTGGTTCTGTTAGGCCCCGCCTCCTGTCCTAGAAACTTGATTGTCTGTGGGAGAAGTGAAAGTTGTTTTCTTCATTCCTTCAAAGTTTTTCAGGACATTTGGACTTGTCTCTTATGTTTGTGTGTCTCACATCAGCCTGCACAGCCCGCCATGCTAACCAGCAGCAGCTAGCGGGGTTAGCTGTTAGCTGTTAGCATTTTGTTAGCATGATGATTTGGGTTGGAAAGCAGCAGCAAGATTCAGCTGATGATGATGATGATGATGATGATGATGATGATGAAGATGTGCAGAGGAGATGTGCTGGAGTCTCAGGTTTGGACAGCAGACTTCTGGTCAGTTGTCATCTACAGAGATTCAAATGATTTGAAGAGGCTGCAGCGCCACCTGCTGTCACATGCCTGCATCAGCTGACATAGGTGTGTGTGTGTGTGCGTGTGTGTGTGTGTGTGTGTGTGTGTGTGTGTGTGTGTGTGTGTGTGTGTGTGTGTGAATGTGTGTGAATGTGTGTATGTCCTGACAGAGGTCATGTGAGTTGGCTGAGCTGACAGGGCAACAGATGGACGCAGTCATGAAGGGACACACACACACACATTACATCATCCATCACCCCTCTGTCTCTCTCTCTCTCTCTCTCTCTCTTTCTCTCTCTCTCTGTCTGTCTCTATCTCTCTCTAACTCAAATTGAAATTAGCTTTATTAACATGACCTCAGAGGAATGTGGATCTGCTCATTTTCTCCCCCACACAGCAGAGACAGAGCTGACCATCTGTCATGTGACTGTGCTGAGCCTGTGCGGCGCCCCCTGCAGGTGGAACTCTGTAACTCACGGCTCTCCTTCCTCTTCCTCAGGGATGAAGACGCCCCTCAGCCCCTCTCAGTTCCTGGAGAGTGGGCGGGTCTTCCCCTATGGAGGCGTGTGTTTAGACATGATGGACACGCCCACCTCAGCACCCATTGGTCCCAGCCCCCAGCAGACCCCGCCCCCAGGTGACTGGCATGCAACACCACCTCTGCCCTCCACTACATTTTCTATAATATCTATATTATCTACATTATCCATATTGTCTACATTATCTATATTATCTTCACTGATGGTTACAATATCAAGTTTGCTGGTAAAGTTATTTGGTAACACTTCATAATAACCATCATAAATAAATACTAAACTGATAGTTACACTTTAGTTAATAGTTATTTTCTAGTTAATGATGAAATAATAATAATAATAATCTTTACTTATGACATAATACCTATTTATTATAGTACATTAACAGTTTATTGTTGCACACATTATAACATTTTAGCAATTTTTCAATTATTTAATATTACCAAATTATTTTTAAATCTTTAAGAACTAAGTTGTAAAACATCTCTAAACATTTATGGCTGGTTATTATAAAGCTGCTACAGATGTTAATAATACTTGGTAAATAGTGAATAATTATTATGTAGCACAACTTTAAACATGACTTGGATGGTCTTTATGAAGTTGGATATTTTTCATGAAACACTTGACCTGAAGCTCGGACTCGCCTCCTGCAGCTTCAGTCACTCACTAATTATTATAAACAGGAACTGCAGCTTCATAATAACCATCAGAATTATGTTTGTTTGTTATGTTTAAAGTTGTGCTACACAATAATTGTTAACTATGTACCAAGTATTATTAACATCTGTAACAATTTTATAATAACCATCAGAATTATATGTATAGATGTTTATAAACCAGTTATTACACATGAACAAAGAGTTATATAATATCTGCTCCATCTGTCTGTGTGATGTTTGTAGATGGTTAACGAATGATTTATTAAAGGTTTACAAATCATCAGTTGATCATTAACAAACACTGACTAAAGTAAATAAAATGTTATAATGTGTGCATCCATTAAATCAGAAATCAGAGAAACTTTATAGATCCATGAGGGGAAACTGGCTCAGATGAGAAGAAATAAATGATTAGAACAATAGAAAGAAATCTAAAATATAAAAATATGTACCTTACAAATTTTAAAAAGCATGTGTGTTATATGTATGCCATATAATTTTGTTATGTGTGGCATGTAACAGTTAATTAATAGTTACTAATTTATAAGTAAAGATTATGAATTTTCTTTTCATTGTTTGTTAACTAAAGTTTAACTAACTGTTAATTTACCATTTATTAACAATGGTTATTATAAAGTGTTAGCAGTTATTCATATTCATTAGTTATGCTATGCCTCTTCATGTTCTTGCTCTTGATGCTAATAAAGTTGTGTTGTGGCGCTGCAGCGCAGGGCGGGGCCTACTCGCTGTGTGAGGTGTGCAACCTGCAGCTGACCTCGGCCGCCCAGGCCCAGCTGCACCTCAATGGCCGCTCGCACCTGAGGAGGGTGAGACAGCTGCAGGCCGGGGAGACGCCAGGAAACTCGACAGGTACGGCGGCGCAGAGGGCGGGGCATCTAACCCAAAATGAATCCAAACGAAAATGAATCGAAGCCGCCAAAAGAAGTTGAATGTAAACAGCATGGAAAAACAGTCAGAGTGTGTTACAGGCTGGTGATGCTTTCAGGGACAGTTTAGAGAAACTGAACTTTTCAAAGCCCATTTTGTGAGACTGTAGTGGATACTGGGTCAAAAAATTTTTAATGGAGGACTTCAGGGAGGATCGTTAGCAATCACACTGTGAATGTTCCCAAGTACACACACACACACACACGCGCACACACGCACACACACACACACACACACACACACACACACACACACACACACACACACACACACACACACACACAGATGTTTGCAATAGAGAGGTGTGTACCAGATCAGTCAGGCTCGAGCGGTGGATCTCGGGGGAGTGCCGCTGGAGCCGGCGGCTGCTGCAGACATATTTCCAGCCTGGATCTGCACACCAGCGCCAGAGTCCTCCACCAGAGTCCTCCACCAGAGTCCTCCACCAGAGTCCTCCTGTTCTAACAGTCTGTTCTGTCTGTGGTTCCAGCGAGGCCTCAGTCCGGTTCTCTTCCCCAGCCTGCAGGACTCACTCCAGCCGCAGGTCTCAGCCCGCTGCCCAGCACCACCTCAGGTAGGACCACTACTGCTACTACTACTACTACAGTACTGCTGCTACCACTACTACGACTATTACAGTACTACTGTTACTACAGTACCACTGTTATCACTACTGCTGCTGTTCCTGCTACTACCAGCTGGGACGGTTCTATGTTCAGGCGTTCTATTGCTGCCGGGGGCCCAGACAGAGAACATCAACTGCCAGCATGAAATACTGTTTATTAATTATTATTTTAAAATCTAAACATTCAATCTAAAACTTTATTTCAGCATTTATATATTTATTTATTCATTTTTTTTTTTATTCCCATTATTATTATTTTTTTTAAACATGCACATAATGTTAGTGCCAGTGCCACTGAGAGTGGGTTTACCACCTCGCAGCAGTTTGATGACATCATGGACAACTTCGCAGCTGTAAATACCAGAATCTGAAAAAGCAAAAACAAACCAAAAAAAATCACAGCTGAATGTAAAATGTATTTAAATGAAATGCATAATACTGGGTTATATTTTCTTTATAAATAAATGACGAACAAATCTCATATTGCTATGGTGTTCTGGGTGGTTGCTACAATGTTCTGGATGGCTGTTAGGCTGTTGCTAGGCAGTTGCTATCGTGTTCTGGATGGTTGGAAGGATGTTGCTAGGTGGTTACTATGATGTTCTGGATGGTTGTGAGGAAGTTGCTAGGCAGTTGCTGTGGTGCTGAAAATTGAAATAGAAACAGATTAGCTAAAATACACATGTAATGAGCATGTGGCAGTTACAACAACAAAAAAATTGTTTTTAGCAAACGTCAAAATGTGTGTGTGTGTGTGTGTGTGTGGTGGGGGTGGGGTGGGGCTATAGTCTGCCCAGTGTAATCTGTCATTTAATCTGCATCAGACCACCAGCGTGAGGTCATGACGCAGCATTGTGCTGTGTGACAGACAGACAGCTGAGCAGCCTGGAGCCCCTGGGTACAGCCGGCCCGGCCTGATCTAATGCTGCTCCCTCACTCACACTCCAAAATAAGAGCTGAGCAGAACTCAAACAAACTGAGGGCAAAATGAAGACATTAAACTGAAATTAGCCAATACAGAAATAAATTCAAAATGATTTGACCAAATAAATGCAGTTAACCTGGTGACCTCGCCGCCGCTCTCCAACTCTGCCCGTTCATATTCATGACTCTTTGTTTTTGTCAGTTTGGGTTCATAACATGCGTTCTTTCTTTTCAAAATAAAGCTCCAACTTCGGTTTTCACGGGAATCAACCAAAATGGAACATTCTAACATGTATGTTACAATCTATCTATCTATCTATCTATCTATCTATCAGTGTGTCTTTCTTTCTGGGAGAGTGAGAGTGAATTTCAACAGCTGCTACCCTTTGGAAGAGGTCAGTGTGTGTGTGTGTGTGTGTGTGTGTGTGTGTGTGTGTGTGTGTGCAGTGCTGCGCTGTGACATCTGGATCTCACACTGACTTCTACATGGGTGAACTGACCCAGAATTAAAGCTGATCACTAGTTGAGTCTCGGTCACACACTGTGACACATCACAGCTTCAGTGTTTAACCTGAAACAGGAAGTGTGTGTTGTGAGAATGAGCCCACCGCCTGCCGGTCATCTTGATGATGTCATCAGTCCTGTGGCAGTGAAGCCTTCACAGCTGATCTGATGCTGATGGCTGCTGTGCTTTTCTGTCTTTTCTGTCTTTTCTTCCCGCTTTCCTCTAGTGTTGTTGTTGTTGTTTGTTGCGACTTCCTTCGCTGTGTCTCAACAGCCACACCCCCCGCCCTGTGGCCACACCCACCATCACTGACAAGACACATGCAGACAAACAGGGGGTTTAGGCCTGAACACACAGCCTGATAATGCAGAACAGATCTTGTTTTTACTTTTAATTTTTG
Organism: Myripristis murdjan; assembly: GCF_902150065.1. Taxonomy (NCBI): domain Eukaryota; kingdom Metazoa; phylum Chordata; class Actinopteri; order Holocentriformes; family Holocentridae; genus Myripristis; species Myripristis murdjan. The sequence continues at coordinate 26,123,832 of NC_044000.1, forward strand.
TATAAAAAAAAATTTGCATGATGGGATTTTAATATTGTCCCATAGAGGGCGCTGTAGTCCCTCTGACTGCATGTGGGTGTGCTGGTGAAAGCTTGAGGATGTTCGCTGATCAGTTTGATATGCATGGCAGGCCGCCCAGGTGCTTTTTCATTCTTTACAGCATGAAAAAGCCTCCAAGGTGTGACATATGAGAAAATAGAAAACATCACATTTCATAATGATGTATTCACATTTCGAGGTGCGGGACGAGTCTGGGGTGACTTACTGGACTTTGACAAGTAACCTGTTGTTGGAAATCTCTGTATAATATTTTTAATATTTGACTCCAAGGCTTGGGTTTTACGATAAGATAAACTTTGTTGTTATTGGTGTAGCGTTGGGAAAAAAAAAAGTTTTTGACTAATAAGAGCCTGTGGAGTAAAAACAGCACGGGGCCGAGGAAGCAGCCCTGAGGGACTCCACAGGACGGAGGACGTTCCTGACCATCCTGAAGTCGCAGTGAAATCTTTGACAGCATCATCAGTGATGCAGATGCAGTTCTCAAGGCGTTCCAGTAGAACCGGCATGTTCAGCTTGAGGAACGCTGCGCTCGGATCTGAAGGAGACAAAATGGAGCAGAGAGCAGCAGGGAGGTCAGCAGAGAGCAGAACTAGGTCAGTCTGTGTGCAGAGCTCTGAGACTGACGGCTTTTTTCAAGGCAGCAGAGCATCTCAGAGTGATTTCTTTTATTCGTTTTAGTGTAAACAGAGAATAACAAGCAAGTATTGAACATGTTCACATACGGACACACAAATATGAGACGTCTTCCATGAACAAACAGGACCAAAAACACACCCTGATGTTAACTTATATCAGCCCTCCCCCTCTGAGCGCCTGAACGCCCAGTCTCAAAATGAGTATCTTCTGTTATTATTATTATTATTATTATTATTAACTTTATTATTATATTTGTTTGTTTTTGCCTCAGACAAACTTCATGTCAAGCTTATAATTGTCATCAGTTGTAGTTTTGGCGTGTTTGTATTGATAAATAAGTTGTTGGTGTTCTGGCTGGCACCTGCTTTAGTTGTAGTTCCTTTAGCTCTTTGTTTGTTTGTTTGTTTCTTTCTTTGTAATGTAGATTTTGGTTTTACTTTATTCTTATATGTGTCGCCCTGCATTCCGATACAACAACTGAAAACTAAAGCAGTGAACAAGTGAACAATATAAACTATACAGGCTCTGCTTTATAACCCAATAACTGTCCTCCTGCAGCTAAACTCTGTCTTGTAAGTGGCTGTGATGCCATCTGACCTGGCTGCTGATTGGCTGCTTGTCCGGCCAGGTCACCAAAACACACATACACACAAACACACACGCACACATGCACGCGCGCGCACACACACACACACACACACACACACACACACAGAGCAGACTTGCCTGGAGGAGCTGAGTTCAGGCCAAAGAGCTTTTCATGGTCGAGTGAGCATCACATAATGGAGAGAGAGAGAGAGATGTGACTATTCGGGCTGAGTGATGTGTGAGCAGAGGTGTGTGTGTGTGTGTGTGTGTCTGTGTGTGTGTGTGCGTGTGTAAACAGCAGTGGGACACAGAGACAAAGTAAAAATGAAGAGGAAGACATGCGGTGGAAAACAGAGAGACTTCAGCGTCACTCGACCCTGGAGACTGATATGGACATATGTAATTACAGAGGGCCGTGTGTGTGTGTGTGTGTGTGTGAGGGTGTGTGTGTGTGTCTTGTTTCACCTACTTCCTGTCTTTTCTTCTCCTCTCTGTCTTATTGTCAGCCAACATCTAAAAGACAAATCTCTTTAAATAATGAAACAGTTTACAGGAAACAAGAGACCCTCAGTGTTATGCTCACTGTTAGTCACTATTTCTATTCTATTCTATTCTATTCTATTCTAGGTAAATAACTAGATTGAAAATACTTTCTAATTGCTGGAACAGTTTAATGGACAGAAGAGACTTGCATCCTTTATTTTAATAATGTGTTAATATAATGATAAAATTCTATTTTATTTCTTATTTAAAACAAAATACTGAAGCAGAGACCTGAATCCTGTGTTTTGTTTTAGTGATGTATTATATTACATTTAATATCAGGGATGAACTCTAGCCAGTGACTCTGTGTGTGTGTGTGTGTGTGTGTGTGTGTGTGTGTGTGTGTGTGTGTGTGTGTGTGTGTGTGTGTGTGTGTGTGTGCGCGTGTCTGTCCAGTTGTTTGCTCCTCAGGGGCATTAACAGGAAGTGACCACAGGGAGGCAGTGTTTACCAGCTGCTCTCTCTCTCTCTCTCTCTCTCTCTCTCTCTCTTTCACACACACACACACACACACACACACACACACTGATGGAACAGAATGATGTTCACATGATTCACATGCTCAGTAAACTCACATGACGCTCTTCTCTTCTGTCTGTCAGTTTATTGTCTCGTTTGTTTCATTTGGTCTCTTGTCTTTAGTCGTGTGGTTTCACTGAGAGCAGAGAGACAACATGCTCACAAACATGACAGGACGAAGAAAAAATACAAAAAAACAAACACACAAACAAACACACAAACAAACAAACAAACAAACAAACAAATGACAGTATCAGCGGCAGAATGATGTTGCAGTTCAGGTGTAGGGTTTCCGGCTTCAGGTGGCTGATGTGGGAGCAGCACATCATCGCTGTGTGGCCGA
>NC_044000.1:26131520-26141520 GCF_902150065.1 Myripristis murdjan
AGGTCTTTTCCATGTGGTGTTTCAATTATTTTGTCCATTTTATCAAATAACCTGGGATAGATTTGTAACTTGTACCAGGTTCTGCTGCAGGTTCTCCTGGTTTCAAGTTGTTCTACTGTAGTTTCTGTTGTTATCTCTACTGTACCTGACCTCAGGTAAAGCCTGCCTCGGTTATTTCCTGTTGTTTTCTACTGTCGTTTCTACTGTGACGCGACTGGAGCTGTGTATTCCTGTGGTCTGCCCCTGCCTGTGTGTGTGTGTGTGTGTGTGTGTGTGTGTATCCTCATGCTGCCTGCTGGCCTCTCTGTGTGTTATTATGGATGAAGGAAGCCCTGATGGCCTACTTACACACACACACACACACACACACACACGGCAGACTCGTTATGCTAATGTGTGTATTTGCTCTGCATGATAATGCAGTGTGATGTCTGCTGCTGCTATCAGCAAAACTACACCCATACTCTGTGTCGTTCTACCACTCGCTCTCCTGTGGTCACATCGTGGTGTGTGTGTGTGTGTGTGTGTGTGTGTGTGCGGTCCAAAAGAATTGAGTAATTGTGATTCTCTACAGTCAGACAGAAAAAGAGGAACTGAAAGAAGAGGGAGAGTCTCTGTCTCTTTCTCTTAGTTCATTTCCGTTTATTGGATGAACAGAATTGTTGTCAAAGTATTTAAATACAAAGAAAAGTAAACAGAGAGAAATAAATGTATCAGAATAACTCTGAAATAAGAAGTAAATATTAAAAACTCAGTGTAGCTTTTGTATAACATTCTAGTTTACTGTGTGAAACATTGTTTAGCTGGTGTTTTTCTCTTGTTTCGCTGATGATGTGTCGCTGTTTGTCGCTGTTTGAATCCTGGTGATGTTTGCAGTTCAGAGCATCAAATCTGCCAAACGTGGCGTCAGTTTCGATTCTCAGAAATCAAACTCACAGGTCTATCTGTCTGTCAGCAGAACGTTAGCAGATGGGTTCGTTCAGGAATGTGAGTAACGGTTTCCGTGGCGACAGTGATGAGGTTTCTCTTGCAGAAATCTACCTGTGCTGACCGGCTTTCTCCTCAGCCTGTAACCTGATTATGGAAACTGACTGTCTGTTTCCATGGCAGCTCACAGATCAGAGAGTAATCTGATTACTGAAGTGACTGTGAACACAGTGAAAGAGCTCATTGTGCTGGAGCTAAAAATAAGCAGAATTACCCTTTAAGTCGAAATAAAAGTGCTCTTAAAGTAAAATTACATTAGAAAACGACTTGATTACATTAAGAGGAGGAGAGGACTCTGTTTTTTTAGGTTTTACATATTGAACATATTTCATTTATCACATCATATTTATGATTTCAATGTGTGTGCGTGTGTGTGTGTGTGTGTGTGTGTGTGTGCATGTTGAGATTATCATATTTATTACATACATAACATCACTGAGGTCAGAGGGTTGACGGCTCAATTCCCTGTAAAGAGCAAGACACTAACCCTGTCTCACTGCGCACACACACACACATGCACACGCACGCACACGCACAGACACACGCACACGCGCACACACACACACACACACACACACACACACACACACACACACACACACACACACACACACACTCTGGTTTCCTGGTGTCAGTGTGTAAGAGGAGACAGTGTGAACCGACCCAAACTCAACAACAACTGTTCTCTGATCTCACACACACACACTCACGCGCACACATAAATACATAGACACAGACACACACACACACACACTCACACACACACTCACGTAAATGCAAACACAAATGACTACACACACACAGACACACATACACACACTCATTCGTAGCAGTAACTGCTAGACAGTAATTTAATCTTTAATCCTCCAATATAATCTTTAAGTACTTTATTTGATATCCTCTCTCTCTCTCTCTCTCTCTCTCTCTCTCTCTCGCTCGCTCGCCCCAGGCTGTCCTCAGGGATAGAGTTACTCCTCTCTGGAGGAAATGGCAACGGGGGATTAAGAAGTATCACACACACACACACACACACCTGACGCGGCGGGTTCAGGGTTCAGATAGCGATGACACATGCCACTCTTGCTCTGGTCACCTGATACACACACACACACACACACACACACACACACACACACACACACACACACGTACACACACACTCACAGCAGACTGGCTGCTGTGTGGTGCGGCAGGCAGAGCAAGCAGCAGCGTACAGTAGAAACAGTAGAAACAGACAGAAGCGGACAGACTTTTGATTCAGGTAGGAACTCCACTTTCACTTTAACAGCTTTCATGATAAAGATAATATTAACAACAACAACAATAATAACAATCATCATCATCATCATCATCGTCTCAGTTGTGTCTCTGCCGGCTGATGCAGTCCAGGCTTCATTTTGTGACAAACTATAAACAGCACTTTTGGACGAGAACGAGAACAAAACTGAATGAAAATGTTAAAAAAAAATTGTCGATAAATAAAAACGAGAACCAAACACCAGAATCAGACGAATGAAAAGAAAGCCAAGCTGAGCTGAGCTTGATGGGATTTGAACCGCTGGGTAATCTGACTAACGTTAGCCACACGTTCCTGCAACTTTTGATTTAAGGTACAAAACAGAAACTGAAGCCCGATGCAAAATTCCAGAAGCTCTGAGGAGGAATGTGGAGCGCTCTGTGTGTGAAGCTCACTCACAAATTTAATGAGAAAACGAGTTTAACTAAGACTCTAAAACTAAAACTTGACTAAAACTAAAAGCGACAAAAATTCAAACTAAAACTATCAAATTTGTAATGACTAAAATGTCATTTAACACAAACTCAAATGCAGTTTATTTTATTTAAAGCGCTAAAGCTAAATCAAAATGAACACTGACTGTCAGAATTAACAGTAAAGCAGCTGTAATAATTTCAGTGGGATTAAATAATTCTGATTATTAGCAGCAGCTAGAAGTGATTGTTTTAGTTGTAACGTCCCTTTAGCGAGAGCTCGGTGTATTATCCCATTACTGCAGACTGGAGTCTCTTCAAGTTTAATAATAAAGTTGTTAATCTGCCTGCTGCTCTGTGTGTGTATATGTGTGTGTGTGTGTGTGTGTGTGTGTGTGTGTGTGTGTTTAATGATGTAATGAATCTTGTTATAAAGCCGAGCAAGGACACATGATGAATTAAAACTTTCCAAGCAATGCAGTGTGTGTGTGTGTGTGTGTGTGTGTGTGTTCAGGATTCAGGGAATGAATGGCAGTCAATGGAGAGTCCTCATGTACTGTGTACTGCTGTAGTAAAACATGAGTGTACACAGTGTGTGTGTGCACAGTGTGTGTGTGTGTGTGTGTGTGTCTGTCTGTGTGTGTGTGTGTGTGCTGTAGGTGTGAATGCCAGTGATGACCCTCTCTGTGTAACACTAACTGGAGTTGCCTGACCTAAAATAACGTTTATTAAAGTACAGTAAGTTCCAGTCTCTCAGTGCTGATTGAAGTGCTCCCTCCTCCTCCTCCTCCTCCTCCTCCTCCTCCTCCGCCGGGGAAAATAGTCCTCGGGGAAACGTTTTGCTTTCCACAGCCAATCATCAGCTGTGTGGTTTCTGAGTGTTGAGGACTTTGCAGAACGTTATAAGGCGGCTGCTTCAACCACAAACTCACATTCTGATTCTGTGTTAAATCTTTATTGATCAACAGTTTGTTGATGTGGACGATGTGGGGAGCTAAACAGAGCAAACATTCAAAATGAGTGGAATGCTCCTTTAACGCTTAAACGGGAGTGAGCCCCGCCTCTGCTCGGCGGGCTCAGGGTGTGCTGAGGGCGCCCCCTGGTGGCCTGCAGGGTCCCCCAAGGGAACCGTGTTCCTGCCAGAACCGGTTCCACACAGCGGCCGGGTTCCTGGTCGTCATGGAAACAGAGTCAGCTCTGTGGACGTTTCACGCTGCTGCTGTGGGAACTGACTGACTGCTTACTGACTGCTTACTGACTGTTTACTGACTGTTTACTGACTGCTTACTGACTGTTTACTGACTGCTCACTGACTGCTTACTGACTGCTTACTGACTGCTTACTGACTGCTTACTGGCTGCTTACTGACTGTTTACTGACTGCTTACTGACTGTTTACTGACTGTTTACTGACTGCTTACTGACTGCTTACTGACTGCTTACTGGCTGCTTCCTGACTGTTTACTGACTGCTTACTGACTGTTTACTGACTGCTCACTGACTGGATACTAACTGGTTACCGATTGATTGCTGACTGGTTACTGATGACTTATTGACTGGTTATTGACTGACTGACTTGCTATTGACTGGTTATTAACTGGTTATTGACTGACCAACTGGTTTCTGACTGGTTATTGACAGATTGATTGGTTTCTGACTGGTTGTTGACTTGTCATTGACTGGTTATTGACTGACTGACTGGTATTCTGATTTGTTATTGACTGGTTATTGACTGACTGACTGGTTTTCTGATTTGTTATTGACTGGTTATTGACTGACTGACTGGTTTTCTGATTTGTTATTGACTGGTTATTGACTGACCAACTGGTTTCTGACTGGTTACTGACTGGTTACTGACTCGTCGTTGACTGATTATTGAATGGCTGACCAATTACTGGCTGGTTATTGAGTGACTGACTGGTTTCTGGCTGGTTTCTGGCTGGCTACTTAATGCTTCAGTGAATGGAAAGAATGCAGCGTGAAGAGAGTCAGTATTTATAGCAGCTTCTTAGAGCAGCATCTTACTGTAATAGAGAAAGGTTACTGTGTGTGTGTGTGTGTGTGTGTGGGTGTGTGTGTGAGTGTGTGAGTGTAAGTGTGTGTGTGTGTGTGTGTGTGTGTGTGAGTGTGAGTGTGAGTGTGTGTGTGTGTGTGTGTGTGTGAATGTTACATGTGAGTGAGAGAAACAGAGAGAGGGAGAGCTGTAACTAGAGCTCAGAGGACAGAAGGACAGAATTAAGATGACTCTTTCAGCACATCATTAATCACACACACATACGCACACACACACACACACACACACACACACACACACAGCTTCCTGTGTTTTCCTGTCAGTTGCTGAGGTTTTTGTCTGACAGCAGCTCTTCCTCATGAAGCTGGTGTGTGTGTGTGTGTGTGTGTGTGTGTGTGTGTTCACCTGTGTGTCACCTGAGCTCAGCCTCAGCCTGAGGACTCCTGGCGACAGATCAGACGTCCTCCTCTGTGTGTCTGACGCACCGCCTGATAAACGGTGTTGTGTTTTGAGTCCGCGTGCTGTCCACACCTCAGCGAGGACGTGGAGGAGTGTGTGTGTGTGTGTGTGTGTGTGTGTGTGTGTGTGTGTGTGTGGTGTGCATCCTCCATCTGAGTGATGATCAGCTGCAAACACACACACTGTGTGCAGTTATCTCACATCTCCTGTCCTCTGTCAAACACAGAGACAAACACACAAACACAACAAACTAAAACAACATAATTAATCATCATAATAACATAAGTATCAGTCAGTTTGTTGGCAGAGATCGGCGTGAAGCTTCCGTTTCTCTGTGACCTGGATATTTCTGGCATCTTCTCTGGATCTCACACAGATCCCTGAGGCCGTCCAGCGGCTGTCTTCATATCGCGCTGCTGTGGAATTAAATGTTCTACGAGCCGTTCTACGAGCTGTTCTAAGAGCTGTTCTTGTCTCTTCCTGGGTGATACGGTGGTGCTGTGTTTACATATTTTAAGTTTTTCTCCATGAAAAAAGTTCCCTTCATGCCTTAGAACGACTTCGATGTAACTCGACACCTCGCCCTCATTAGGTATGCGCACATCTATAAATATGCAAATAGCCCTGCTCCTGCTGGCACACCGACTCCTAACTTGTATCGTGTTTGATGATCTATCAATGTAAAAAGGTTTTTTTGCTCAATCTGTTAGTTGTCCATGTGAAGCAGCTGTTTCCAGCTGCTCTGCTGTTAGCGATGTAGAAAAGAGAAAAAAAACAACACTGTTTTGAGTGGAGGGTGCCTTTAAAGTCTCCCTCCAGCCATGCATTAAGCCCCTAAAAATAATCTCTCCACCAACATGACATATTTCCAAGTTTTTTCCATGAAAAAAAAATCCCTTAGTGTATTCGGTGTAACTCTAAATCTCACCCTCATTAAAATGTGCAGATCTATGAATATGCAAATAGGCCCCGCCCACCCGGCTCATAACCAGAGCTCTACTCACACAACCAGGAAGTCCCGTCCCACCATAGGCCTGAATATACAGACATATTAGACAGCGGGGACAAACAGTGGCGGACACACAGTGGGGACACGGCGGTGGACACGCGGCGGCGGACATGCGGCGGCGGACACGCGGCGGCGGACATGCGGCGGCGGACACACAGTGGGGACACGGCGGTGGACACGCGGCGGTGGACACGCGGCGGTGGACATGCGGCGGCGGACACACAGCAGCGCTGCGGTGCCGTGTGTCTGATGATGTGATACAGTTAGCTATAAATGCAGAAGATAACCCATGTTGTGGTCTTCATGAGGCCGATTGTAATTTATTACAGCTGTGTGTTGTGTCTCGGTGTTGTGTTTCTAACAGGCGAGCTATAAATACAGACAGAAAGCCATTGTTGTGGTGTGTGTGTGTGTGTGAGTGTGTGTGTGTGTGTGTGTGTGATGCTAAATGTAGCTGCTGCTGGTTCAGCCTGATGATGTGTGCTGTAAAGCTGCCAGCCTGCTGCCAGCGAGCTCAGCCCCGTCATGTGACCATGACCCGCCTCCCCAAAACATCCAGAGCCACATCCACACCCAGACCTCTGAGGAACCTCCACGTTCACCTGGACCAGCACCTGCAGCTCTGCTGCTGCGACTAATTGGGTTAGAAAGGGTTTACAAAGGGTTTACAATGGGTTTACAATGGGAAAGAATGGGTGTGGGTTTGAACGGGTTCAGGGTAAAATGTTTGAGTGGATCTCCGGACACTTCATCTCCTCCTCTTCCTCCTTGTCGTCCTCCTCCTCCCATCAGGACTGATTCACAGCTCTGACATGAGAGAGAATGGCTTCTACCCACACCTTTCTGTGTGTGTGTGTGTGTGTGTGTGTGTGTGTGTGTGTGTGAAAATACACCAGAGGGCTTATACAAGCCTCTAATGCAAACACACAGGCAGAGAGAAGAAAAAGATTGTACTACTTTAAAACATGTGCTCTTTGTGTGTGTGTGTGTGTGTGTGTGTGTGTGTGTGTGTGTGTGTGTGTGTGTGTGCGTGCGTGCGTGTGTGTGTGCGTGCGTGCGTGCGTGTGGGAGGCCTCCAGTGTTTTCCCACACACAGATGGTGAATCAGGTCCTGCTATGAACAGACAGACACATTACAGCTGTGTGTTCTGATCCACCAGTTACAGTCCCATGACCGGGTTACACTGGGTTTACATTGAGTTACAGTGGGTTTACATTGAGTTACAGTGGGTTTACATTGAGTTACAGTGGGTTTACATTGAGTTGCAGTGGGTTTACATTGAGTTACAGTGGGTTTACATTGAGTTACAGTGGGTTTACATTGAGTTGCAGTGGGTTTACATTGAGTTACAGTGGGTTTACATTGAGTTGCAGTGGGTTTACGTTGAGTTGCAGTGGGTTTACATTGAGTTGCAGTGGGTTTACATTGAGTTTACATTGAGTTGCAGTAGGTTTACATTGAGTTGCAGTGGGTTTACATTGAGTTGCAGTGGGTTTACATTGAGTTTACATTGAGTTACAGTGGGTTTACACTGAGTTACAGTGGGTTTACACTGAATTACAGTGGGTTTATATTGAGTTACAGTGGGTTTACACTGAATTACAGTGGGTTTATATTGAGTTACAGTGGGTTTACATTGAGTTACAGTGGGTTTACATTGAGTTACAGTGGGTTTACATTGAGCTGCAGTGGGTTTACATTGATGTACAGTGGGTTTACATTGAGCTTCAGTGGGTTTACATTGATGTACAGTGGGTTTACATTGAGCTGCAGTGGCTAAATTATGGGTTTGGTGTGTATGTCAGAACTGGTTTCTTTGTGGTTTCAGAACAGGATTAGAACAGGTGTAGAACAGGTTTAGAACAAGATTAAAATAAATGTAGAACCAGTTTAGAGCAGAATTAGAACAAGATTAGAATAAATTCTGAACATTAGACCAGGATTAGCACAGATTAGAATGAGTTTAAGAGAAAACAAGACAGACTGGCCTGGTCTGGTTCAGTCTGGTTCAGTCTGGTTTGTTCTGTTTCGGTCCAGTTCAGTCCAGTCTGGTTCTGTTGTCAGACCTCCTGTGTGAACGAGTTCCTTTTGTCTTGAGAAGTGAATCCAACAGAGAAAATATTCCCAGCTAACCAACAGCTAACCAACCAACTAACCCTGCACCTGTAACCCATAATGCACTGCATCGGTGACGGCCTGCTGAGTCGGCAGAAAGTGTTGAAACGTGTCGTTGAGCAGAGCTCGTGTGTTCAGGCGCCGGCGACACCGACGGCGTGCAGCTGCTCACCTGGCGGCCGCCCTGCGCTCTGCTCACGCGGCTCTGACATCACAGTTTAATGTTTGTCTCTGATATGAACCTCTGAGGATGGAAGAAAATATTTCAACCCATTTGTTCACACACGCTGACTCACCTGTGGCTGCGGTTAAACACACTGTCAGAAACAAGCAGGGGTCCGTCTCTGCCCCCTGAGCGCGGCATCACAAGCATTTAAACCACAAATCCCACGTCAGATAAATTTTGTTTCCAGCGGGGTCCCTTGACCTCTGACCTCCAGATGTGTGAATGAAAATGGGTTCTCTGGGCAGCTACGGCTCTCCCCTTTGCAGACATGCCCACCTTCTGCTAATCCCATGCAGTTTGGGCCACAAAGCCTGCAGTCCACATGTGTTCTTGTGGCCTATTGTAAAATGGTGTGTGTGTGCAGACTGGGGCCTAAACAGTCCTGGAGCTGCATCAGTTGGCTTTGACTGGAAAGATGAGACTCTTGTGGATTCAATGAGCCACATTTGATTCCTGTGTGATGATGTTGGCCCCCATAGCAGCCATTTCACTGCAGGCAGAGCATTTTGTCAAACTGGACCTCACTGTAGAAAATGACCTCTAGTGACCTCTAGGAGCATCACAGCCTCATCAAACTTTACAGACACAAACTGGAGAGCGAGGCCGTTCAGAGGAGCTCTGCTTCTCCGGCTGGACTGACAGGAGGGGCCAGTTTCTGAGACATTTACACAACACAACGCTGTGTGGCATTTTGGAGGATTTTTGACCATTTTTATGAATTCTCCAGCAGTCAAGAATGGTTCAATATTGCACCAAATCTGTGTAATAAATGCTATCAACATAGAAATTCCTGCAACAGCTGATGACCCATAACTGAACATGTGAGTGGCCTCATCCACTCCCATCATAATGTTCTGAGCCTTATACACTCTACATACATAAAACCGCCATGTTTTCAAATTCATCTTCCGGCTCCCAGACTCACATGATGTTTAGCACTGCGATCTGGCTCCTACTGTTGACCTTTGACCTCCCCCTGAAGACCCCCCCCACCCTCTACAAGTGATTGATGAATTGATCAGTAATGTATTGTGAGGTTTTCTTATGATATTTGTATTGTGCTCTGTCTTAGTCTGTTTTTGTCAACAGGAAACACAGTTGAGCTCAATTAGGCTGACAAGTAGAACACTGCAGCCTGTCAGACACACACACACACACACACACACACACACACACAGAGAAGAGAGAGAGAGAGAGAGAGAGAGAGAGAGAGAGAGAGAGAGAGAGTCATGACTATCCAATCTGCATTGAAATTGAATTTTGTTATTAGATTCTCGTGCTCTTTCCTCACACACACACACACACACACACACACTGCAGATATGCACGCACGCATGCACACACACACACACACACACACATACACACACACAGAAGATGTTCTATTAATGTGGCTTTTCATCGACATGACTGAGGCTGTGTGTATGTGTGTGTGTGTGTGTGTGTGTGTGTGTGTGTGTGTGTGTGTGGATTATAAGCC
>NC_044000.1:26151520-26194020 GCF_902150065.1 Myripristis murdjan
TTTTATCCTCCTGACACCAGCTGACACAGCAGTCCTGTCCTCAGTGACCGTAACTTTACTTTAATAAAAATATTTTTACAGCACTTCAAAATAAAAGACCACCGCTGCCCCTCTGGCTCGATGGGAGAAGGAGAGTCCACTGATTTCTTTTCTTTGTCATTTTTATTTTCCTTTCTCATTCTGATTCCATCGTGCTACGTTTTTCTTATGTTCATTCCAGATTTGAGAATAAAGCAGAAAAATAAAGATGTTAAAAAAAACAGCTGTGCTTTACAATAAAGTGAGAATAGAGGGTATGATCAAATATCAATAAAACATATGAAAGATGGAGATAAAAACAAAGTCTCAGCCAGAGACAAAAATGAACTGAAGTAAAAGTTAAATTACTGATTTCAAAAAGTAAAAGTTCACAAAACAGCTGCTCTGCTGCACTGACAGGATCATGTCTAACCTCTGTCTGTCTGTCCTGCAGGTTCGAAGCACAAGACAATGCTGGAGGCTCGCAGCGGCGCCGGGCCCATCAAGGCCTACCCTCGACCCGGAGCCAAGCTGAAGAACCAGAGCAGCTCGGTGCTGAAGGGCTCGGGCCTGCAGAACAAAACCTTCCACTGCCAGATCTGCGACGTCCACGTCAACTCCGAGATCCAGCTCAAACAGGCAGGCAGCCTCAGAAAATTAGGTTTTATTTAAAACAGTGTTGGCACCACTTGGCTGGGCCTGAACGAAACCAAACCTTTAACTGGAGGGATTCATTCAAATGTGATACTGTTTTAATACGATATTGAAGACATATTGTTTTTTTTTTTTTTTATTTGATGATTTTATATCACCAGAATCAATATTTTAATTTATTTAAACGCATGTTCTTATTTTTTATTTGAGGTGGAAGTACATGTTGTTTCTGGTCTGACCCAAATAAAGATCTGCATCCGATTTGGCGAGCCACTGTTGAAATCACACAGATCATCACATGGACTAAAGATGACAAGAAAAAAAAAAAAAACAATCACAACAAACAAACAAACAACATGGCTCATGTAATTTGATAGCAGAGTCTCCATGGTTCCCATTGTCAGACTGACTCACCGACAAATGACTCTATACCTTGAGAGGAAACTTGTAAAAAACATGAATGGGCCCAGGATAGAGCCTTGTGGTACATCACAGTCTACATTAGAATACTTTGGGTTCATATTATTGTATAAGACGCAATGTGTTCTGTATGGAAAATGAGGACTTTGTTAGCCGCAGCAGCAGAACATTATAAGGCGGCTGTTTCAACCAAAAATTCACATTTTGATTCTATGTTGTGAAATCTTTAGTTCCCCACGGGATTTGATTGGTTGACATGGAAAATGTGGGAGAATTGTAGTAAATGGACCAAACCTTCAGAATCAGTGGGATGGAGCTGTTAAATGTTGTTGTGGTTGTTGTTGCAGCATATCTCCAGCAGGAGGCACAAGGACCGAGTGGCAGGGAAACCCAGCAAACCCAAATACAGCCCGTACAACAAACAGCAGCGCAGCGCACTCACTGTAAGTGTCTCTCTACCTCTCTCTCCCTCTCTCTCTCTCTCACATATCACTGCAGGACATATATTTTACATATTTCTTCTTCTCCTCCTCCAGAACAAACTGGCTCTGCAGAAGGATTTGGTGAAACCTTCCCTCTCTCCCTCCTTCCTCTCCTCCCCCTTCTGTCCCTCCTCGTCTCCTCTCCTCCCTCCTTCCTCCCTCGCCTCCTCCATCACCCTTGCCCCCTCCTCCTCCCCCCTCCTCCCTGCCTCCTCCTCCCCCCTCTCTCCCACCATTTCCCTCCATCCTCGCCCGACCTCCTCTCTCTTCCCGCCCTCCTTCCTGCGCCCCGCTCCTGGACCAATCAGAACCACCCAGGGTTCGATTCTCTTCACGCCGTACTGACCTGACGGCGGCGGCGGCGGCGGGGATTCAAACCGGCGACCCTCGACACAGACGGGACACTGACCCCTGACCCGTAACTGCTCCCCCCGCCCAGCGCAGAGCTGCACACCACAGAAAGGACGGCGATCTGTCCAGAGAGCAGGGATTGGAACCAGCAACTTTTTTCACACGTGGAAGTCCATTCATTCCTATGGGAGATATAACTGAAAGTTATTTTTTTCAGCTTTTCATTACAAAATTTTTAAAATCGAGGTTATTTTAAATCCTGATGACAGGTAACATGATAAGCTTTGACTTTGCTTCAAAACATCCATCCACGACTTATGTTTTTTTAATTTACCGGACAATATAAGCAGCCGTCCATGTTACTGGTCAGTCACTCTGACCCTGAACGCCCGCCTGCCCGCCCGCTGATGTCGCTTCCAATGCTTGCAAATGCTGGAAAATTCTGGATGCTCAAAATACTGCCAGTCCTGCCCACTCATTTTGATTGGCTGTCTAAGCTAATATATATTTTCTCTTGCTACTACTGAAGAGCTTTGGAGGGAACAAGCGGGCAAAAAAACAGAAGAGGCTTAAGCACATTTTATTGGACTGCCATGGATGCAAACTGGGGGGGAAACGGGGAAACAACGCCATGTTACAGCACAGCAGGACACTGCAATAACCAACCTTCCTTCCACGGTGGCGCTGTTCTGTTCTGTTCTGTTCTGAGAGGTTCTTTTTTGCTAATGCTAATCAAACATTTGTTAGCCTTTCATTCGTTGCCACGTGCATCTGATGCCTGATGATTTGCGTAAAGTTCCCTCCCCATTACCACGATGCACACCTACCACTATCCACTGCAAAAGTTTGCCCGTTTGCTCTCACTGAAATGCGTCATGAACTGACCAGCAGGGGGCGACGCTGTGATGTAGAATGTGATATGAAACAAACCCTAATTCCACCACAGAGGTTTTCAGCTCTTCCCACAATGCCTTGCTTTACCGGTTTACAGCAACCCACAGACAGACTGTAAAGATTCCAAAATGTGAGTTAAATTTCAACAACAACAAACAAAGAAGACACCACTTCCATCTTTACTAAGACTTTGAGTCATGCAGTCATCACATGGGTCACAAGTGGAATCCACATCGAGGTGAATGGAGGTCAGCTGGCCTTTTGTTACATTCTAGAAGACGTTTCACTTCTTCAGTTCTGACACACCGGTGGGGAGTCCCAGGTATTTGATCTGTGTGGATGTTCTCCAGGAGGTTGGACCTCCTTGGAGCTTCCTGGATCAGAAGTGAGACATGTTTGTGAATCTACAAAGCAGTCCAGTCGACCTTCATTCAACTCTACAATGTGGAGAACCAGGACCTGGACGACTGAGAATCTCCACTGACGTCACAAATGGAAACATCTGTTGAAAGTAACATCAACACAGTACTTTTATTATGACGTTACAGTGGTAAGAATTCAGGAAACAGTTGGGTTGGGTTAGTGAGCTGTAACCAGGTCAGAATGGCAAAACATGTGCTTACATTTCAGGTATGTAGAAAAGATCGGACATCCAAGCTGGTGACTTGAGAGGAACTGTCATAGTTAACGACACAGATTTACAGGCTACTAACAAACACTAAAGCTAACACGGTATTACTGGCAATGCGTCCATGATGAACTCCATACTCCATAATCAAAATCATCCCTTGTTGTTGTTGATGTTGTGCAGCAAAGACGGAGAAATCATACAGAATTAGCAAAGCTTCCACATAGTAAACATGACGAGGGAGCTCTTACAGTTCTAATAAAACATTATGGGAAGGGCTAAAACCCAGGAGCCAAACACTACAGGGAGGGGCAGGGTTTCAAACTAGCAACCTTGTCAGCTGTGCAGGGTTCAGGGTGTGTTCCCCCCTGCTGACGGACCACAGACAGAACAGAGGAGAACGCCGAGCCTCCGGGAGAAGATGCAATAAAAATGAGCACAACTCAACTCAACACACAACTCAGCATGATGTCACAGAGCCTGGAGGTGTACTGCATAATGTACTACTGCTGTTACCACGGCGACTGCGACTACTACCTGATCTGATGTCATCGCTGTTGTCTTTGTCCACTGCCGGTGTGTTACGTTTGGACATTTGGTCAGTTTGGACTTTTGGACAACAGACACACACACATACACACACACACACACACACACACACACACACACACACACACAAACACACACACTGACTGTTTCAGCTATGGACAGTGCTGGGCCTGGATTTTTTTTTTTTTTTTTTTTTTTGCTGGTTTTTAATCAGAGCCTCCGTCCCCGACCGTTGCCTGGTGTTAACAGCCGGGACGTGTCTATGTACTGGAATCACTCGTCTATCTCTTGGATTTGTTTGTGTTAGCCTTCCCGTCCTCTCACGGATCTCACAAGAACCTTCTGGAATCTAAAGTGTCTGAGTGGACCATCTGGATCTTCTAACGAGAAGAATCAGTGGAACCTTTAACTCGACATATGAAAGACCTTATAGAACTCTGCAGTAGAACGTGGAGAATCAGTTGAATGTTTTTAGAGTCGAAAGCAATGGAACGTCCACTGCCATCCAGGCAGCCGAGGAACTTTTCAGACCCAGTCAGTGTGAGTGGGTTCAGGCTGTAGGCGCTGCCACAGCGCCAACAACAGACGTCTGGAGAAATTCTCATGACATAAATGACGTAACGAGACCTCGCCGATCCCAAACCCAAGAAGTCTCTGTTGTTGGCTTAGCGACAACACTACTTTAGGTGCGCCAATTTGATTTAACCCTCTGTTACCCTCTCAAAAAAAGAACCCAAAGAAACACAGATGTGAACAAAATGTGTCCAGGACACTGAAAACATATCATCATGTTAATATTATATTTACCCGATTGTCTCTGTTAAATAAGGAAAAGTAAAAAAAATATGCAAAAAACAACGTTAATCATGTATAAGGAGATGTTAAATATTAAATGTGGTCAAACTGACCCCACAATAATAGGAGGGTTAAATACAAATTCTTTGGGCAGATTAGATTTTTCTATCTGCATCAGACAGTTCTCTGAAAACACAAATATCTCTGCGGCTTGATGAAATCTTTACTTTAGATTGAGAAATTTAGCATCCCTAATATTGTACATTATTGTTTGTGCCTTGTCAAAAGTTTTTTTTACTAGCTAGCTAGCTGTAGCAGCCTCCGTGTTCCTACAATGCGAATAAACGGAGTGTCACGCTGCATTCACTTCAGGTCAAAACTCAGAATTTGCAACTAGTAAATTTCCTGCTCAGCGTTCTTGGTGTCAGCTTGGGAAAAGTTGATGCCAACCAGAGGAAACTATGCATTTACACTACAGGTGTCTGCATTCTTCCTGTAAACAAGTTTTTTTCTGCTATGACTGACATCAGAAAAACTCAAAAATGAAACTTGAATTGCCTTGTAATTCTGAGTTGGATGGCTTATCTTTTTGTTTGTTTGTCACAATTTGGACCTCGTTTTTAACAAGGCCCTAACTGAATTGAACGCAGCGTCAGTGTCGGTCCTCACCCATAGCTTCACCCATAGCTCCGCCCCTCACCAGATTTGACCAGTTTGATGATTGCCACCTTTTTCTAATCAATCATCGGGTGTAAATTTGTCCAGACCTCTGTTGTTTCAGCCGGCAGAGCGGCTGCACCTCATTCAGACTTGAGCTGATGCTGTGTGGACTCCTTTTTTGTTTTACTTTGAAATCAGCGGACCCGCAGCGTCTCTTTCACCAGTCAGTCCAGTTGATGTACATGTGTATGCAACTTAGATCCATGTATCAGCTGTTGGGGTCATGTAACCAAAGCCTGATGTCAGCACCAAATGAGGTTAGGCAGTTGATTTTTCTTCTACCAAAAAAAAAAGCAGAAGAGTGTAAACAGGGTCGTACTGCCGCCCACCTGCATCCAAATTACAAACCCATTGATTCCTGAAAGCTACATATCTGTTAGCAAAGTGTCTGGGCAGAGCTCATCCAGCTGCCCAGTCACGTGAGTGAAGGTCTCAGGCCTTGTTCAGACTGTAGGCATCACCAACCCATCTGCACGGGTCGCTGTAATAACAACGTACGCGTCATAACTACGTATGCTGATGATGTGGCTTTCTAATGTGGAGGTAGGAGGTATTCAGAGCATCTGGACTGAGACATATCTGTAGGAATCTGATTGGACTCTTTCTTTCTAAAATCAGTCTTGATACAGTCTGAATATGCCAAAAAACAGATTTGGGCTGGCAGTGTGAACAAGGCCTCACGCCTCTTTACACCTGGCATTAACCTGCGTCCCAGGTGACCGGATGGCAGTTAAAGATGGGTTGCTCTCAGAGTGGCTCGCAGAGGGTCCAGTCGGGTTCAGGGCAGCTTCATGAGGTGGTCAGTGCAGATGCCTCTCCAGTCCAACAGATACACAGGTGGAGATATGAATGAAAATAGAGCCGGCCACTGTCTGTAAACACTGGAGGTGCATCAACAACAGGTGGCGCTGTAACCCGGCTAAATTCTGCGGTAACACTGGGCACAAGACGCATGTTCAAACCAGGAGTAAAGGGGCTTTAATGAGATGGTCTTCTTTCATCTGGAAGTAAATAATTTCATAAACTTTTATACCAGCACTGTATCAGTTTCAGTGTCAAACGGTGAAGATTTGATTTTCACCTGTCTGTCTGCCTGTCTGTCTGCTTGTCTGTCTGTCTCCTCCTGAATAACTTGAAGGATCTCAGTCTTCCTAATGAGCAGATTATTAATGCATTGATGTGTGTGTGTGTGTGTGTGTGTGTGTGTGTGTCCTGTACTCTCTATGCAGTATCTGGTCTCATGGTGCAGTTCTCCACATCAGCTTCAGGTTCTTGGTGTCGCGCCGTTTGATCTCAATAATAAAAATCCCTTCCACTCTCAGCCACAGCTCCTCCAGGGGGCGCTGTGCTATAGCACCCAGCATCCTGACAAGCTGTACTGTCTGTCAGGATTTTTTTTCTGGCGAACACATTTTGTGTGACGAACACAGCTTCAGAAACGTCACCCCAACACATTACATAAACATATTTAAGACTTAAAAATAGCTGTGTAATCATTTGTCAAAAACTACAAACAAATAATTGAAATGCCATTGGAAATCAACGGGAAAATTATTTACTGTAAGAAAACCATCAGTCTCTTGGAAACCCAACTTTTTTTTTTCTCAATAATTCACTGTTACTAACATTACACTACTAGTTTTGTTTTGTTTTGTTATTATGTCAAACTCATTTTTTTTTTTTTAATATTTTTGATGTTATGTGAGTTTTATTGGAAGAAAGTGATAATCGTCTGAGATAAATATAAACCTGACAGATCAGATATTCTTATAAATCACGTTTCCTCGTGTTCCTCGTGTCTTGAGGCCAGTCGCTGGACACCAAATGATTCCATGGTGCATTCAAATGCTCCTGTTGCGTTGGCAGTTTGATGTGTAACAGAGTTTTTACTGATAATCACCATTAAAGGGATATTTCACTTTTCAGAAGGAAAACAAATCCCAGTGGGCCCGTTTTGACGAGGCCGCCGTGAAGCAGCGACTGAACCGTTTGCTCGTTTTTCCTGCCAGATGGCGAGCAAACAGGAAGTGAAGCATCATGGGAGATCAGCATTCACAGTTGAATTTAAATATCAACTTCCTCCAGTGTCCTCCTGTCTGTCCGATGATGTCATCACGATGCAATAATGTACAGATCAGCTGCTCTTTTTTCTATTTGCTCTGCTTCGTGGATCCTTCTATCAGCAATACCGCCAAGTCTGAGGCTCACTTCAAACAGCAATGCATTCTGGGAGAGGATGTGTTGTTCTCACCAAAGCGAACACGTAGCCGATATGCTAACAGGCAGCGCACTTCCTGTTACATCATTCTCATGCACGTTTAGAGACAGTCCAACACAAACTGAGACATGTTGCACTTGTGACGCCTGTGTGTGTGTGTGTGTGTGTGTGTGTGTGTGTGTGTGTGTGTGTGTATGTGAGTGTGTGTGTTATGAATCTCTACCATGACACTGATTTCATCACTTTGCTCCAAAATCATGTTCATTTTCCATAAATCTAGAGAATATAGAGATGCTGAAGTATTTAATAAAGTATTGTTCTTGTTACTGATTGCTTGAAAAAAAAAAAAAAACAGCTTAAAGGGGCAGTTCACCCAAACCGGGCCATGTTGTGTTCGACACACGTGAACTTCCTGTGTGGCAGACTGAGCCCTCACTAGTCGAGGTTGTTAGTTTAGTTTGTTGTTTTTTCTTGGGCGTGTCCCGTATCCTGTGTCACGTGACGAGGGCGAACACGCCCTGCTTCAGAGCCCGTCTGTCCTCCTGTCCTCATGTACAGTATTTATTCTCTGATGTCTATTTTTTATGGCGACAGTGTTGATGATGATGATGATGCAGTTATGCAACAAACATTTCAGTTTGACATTATGTAATGTTTCTCCTTTTATCATTTCATTTGTTTGTCAATATATTTTGTTTGTTTTAATTAAAAAATGCTAACAGTTGTGTGTCTTCGTTTTCCTTTTTGGACCATGTGAGACTGAGCCGACCATTAATGAAATGGATGGCGGCGTCCCGCAGGGCTCCGTCCTAGGGCCCTTCAGGGTTTCTGTTTTATAGAAATAACTGAGCTGGAACCTGTGATGGCGTATCAGGACCACTGGAGGGAGAAAAAAAACCCTCAGAATTTCTGAGATTAAAGTGATAAATTATACTTCCTTATCTTTTTTATCCTCCTCCACTTCTGAAGGCTCCACATGTGCTGCCCCCTGCTGGCCGTGTCTCAGGCCTGCAGCTCATCACCTCAGCAGATTCTACTCTGACTTAGGATTCAGGAATAAGGAGATCCTGCTGATTTGAGCCCAGAATCACCAGATTGTTTTCTTCTGAATCTGGAATTTCCTCAGAAACATGGGAAAAAACACAATTAGCACATGAGAATAAAATTATAAAAAAACAACAACACATAAATGACTGAATGAATAAATGAATAAATAAGTCAATTGATGAATAAATAAATAAAACATTAGTTTCAAATTAGCAAAACAAAAACAAGAAAATTTCCCTCCAAAACTGTTGTGAATTAATTGAAAATTAGTAAATAAATAAATAAATAAACAAACAAATAAATTGATAAAATAACAGGAAACTATATCGTAATTATAAGGATGATTATTAGAATGATATATAGCTAAGGATTATGACTGCTGTTATATTTCAGAGTGTGTGTTGCTTGATCAGGGTTTTGTGTGTAAATGCTGGTGAGGACGTGTGCTGCGTTCACTTGCCTTCCACAAGCTTTTAAATTATTCCTCATTTTGCTGAGGGCCCCTGGTGGACCCTATGAGGCCCCTGGGGTCCTGGGCCCCACTTTGAGAAGCAGTGCTGTGGTGGTTGTGAGCCAAACACACACTCACTCAACAGGACGTTGTACTGCTGCCCTCTGCAGGCCGCAGGCTGTCACCACACGCCGCCTGGCAGGCAGTCCTCCACCTGCTCGCTCTCCTCTCTACACACTGGACATTACAATGCATCATTGGTAATCTGACCACATGTGGATAGCCTTAATCCCAGTGAACGCAGCCAACATGCCCTGACTGAGCGGGATTATTTTTATGAGTTTATACTTTGTTTTTTAGGAAATTCCTGCTCATTCACATGTTGAATGTTGAACAGGTGAGCGGCCCATCAGCACACACCTGGGCTGAGTGAACTACGTCTTTGTTACTGGAAAACATAGTCATGGATTGAATTGTTTTAAAGCACAACTGACATTCAGTGTTGTGTGGTCTGGTTCCCTGGGCGTGACGCGTCCACATGCTGGAGGAAAATCCTCAGCAGCTGCAGCAGCAACAGACGATTACAGCAACATCACACACACAGAAAAAAAAAACAAAAACAAACAAACAAAAAAAAAACACACTGTCCCAGGACCTGTGCTTTTTCCCTGTGTAATTACATTTATTTATCTTATTTGCTGTTCTATCTGAGGTTGTTCCCTCCTAGTGACAGTGCAGACAGTTCCTGCAGGTGCTGCCGGATCTACTTTCCAGCTCAAATAGGAAAATAACAGGAAAAGAGGCATTTATGTTCCTCAGAAAATAGACATCAGGAGCTTTTTTGGTTTGTTTTTGTGGAGACATGAAATTTTTATAAAGTGGTCTCCACTTACCACAAGTTACCTGTCTGATGAATTCGTCCACCTTAACACACACACACACACACACACACACACACACGCACACACACACTGTGTAAAGCATGAGGCGGCACTATTGAGTTTTTATTGAAAATAAATACATCTTTATTATTCTCATGGTCTCTACAGTGATCCCTCCCAGCTTCCCCACAGACAACACACACATCAATACACATCAATAACCACCTATCAATTCATATTAATTCATATATTCATCAATAGCCAACAGTGAAGCGTCATTAGGAGTGTGTGGCAGATTAGTAAAACAGAGCGGAGTGTGAGAGCTGAGGCTTCACGTGCAGCTCAACAGAAACGCTCACAAACACACTGATGACGTAAAAATGAAGACAAAGAGGCGAAGCTGCTGTTTGAAGAGGATGAATGCGAGGACACCGAAACACAAGCTCAGCACCGCAGAGCAAAATATTAAAATATTAAAATATTAAAATACAGAGCGGAGAGCCAGAGGAGCGCTTGGTTTACACATACAGGGACGACACCGAGAAAAATACGAGGGAGGAGCTGAACCCTTTGAAACCTGAGCAGGATCATTAGACTCTGTCAAAATGAGCAGCTTAACCAGAAATGAGCCAAACATTAGAAAGAAAGAAAGAAAGAAAGAAAGAAAGAAAGAAAGAAAAAAGAAAATTACCTTAAATTTAGCAAAAAAGAAAAAACAACAAGAAAATGACCAGAAAGTTCGCCCCAGAAAAGGTAACATAGTTTTAAATACATAATTATAATAACTGTAAATAGTTTTCTGGAATAACGCTTGTCAAAGCTTTTTCAAATCATTTAAAGAAAAGAGCCGTGACGTCCGTCCAGGTTTCAAAGGGTTAAGCTGCAAAGATCTCCATGGCAACGAGACATTCAGGCCCTCATTTCTTTCCCATCAAATCACATTTCAGCTCAGTGATGCAGGCAGAGTCCAGGGCCTGGGGCCCAGGACATGGAGAAGGTTGAACTAGATCAATAAATCCAACAGTATCTCATCCTCACACTGAACAGATGATTAGCAATCAGTGATCAATAATCACATGTATTAGGCACATGTACGTAGGCAGCGAATCAGATTCCCTCCTCATTACTCAGAAAAACAAAACAAAACAGACTGATCATGTTTGCAACAGGTTGAAATGTTACAAGTGATTTATTGATTAATTGATTGATTGATTGGTTGCAGTGATCAGTGTGTTGCCTGGAGTTTTGATGCAGCTAAGGTTAGCGCTACACTTCCTGTTCGCCCATATAAGGTCTGGTCAGGCTCCACCCTCTAGCCATGTGCAGGATGACGGGATCATCGTCATCTTCGTCATCAACATCATCAACATCATCATCACCATGACAACTTTCTGTATCCTCCTGCTGAGTCACCTCTGACCTCCGCGTGACCTCATGACATCACACGCTGACATCATCACCTGCTCAGTAACAACCAACATGTTGCACAGTGTAGGCAGACACACACACACACACACACACACACACACACACTCCTCTTTATGTTAAGACTTAGTTATCATTAATGTGCAGTCCTCAATAAGTTAAGGTGTGGTTGTTAAGACTTCTTGTTAATGCACAGCTCGTTAACTGAACATGCAGTTTTTAACAGTTTGTTACAATCAATTTCAGGATTATCTTGTTAAGACTTAATTAAAGTTGTAGCTCTCGTTAAGGCACAGCTCATTAAGTTAAAGGTTGTAGTTCTCATTAAGGCACAACTCGTTAAGGTAATGCTTGTAGTTCTCGTTAAGGCACAGCTTGTTAAGTTAAAGGCTGTAGTTCTTGTTAAGTTAAAGGTTGTAGTTCTTGTTAAGGCACAGCTCGTTAAAGGTAATGCTTGTAGTTCTTGTTAAGGCACAGCTCGTTAAGTTAAAGGTTGTAGTTCTTGATTAGTTAAAGGTTGTAGTTCTCGTTAAGGCACAGTGCGTTAAGTTACAGGTGGTAGTTCTTGATTAGTTAAAGGTTGTAGTTTTTGTTAAGGCACAGCTCGTTAAGCTAAAGGTTGTAGTTCTTGTTGAGGCACAGCTCGTTAAGGTAATGCTTGTAGTTCTCATTAAATTAAAGGTTGTAGTTCTCGTTAAGGCACAGCTCATTAAGTTAAAGGTTGTAGTTGTCATTAAGGCACAGTTTGTTAAATTAAAGGTTGTAGTTCTCATTAAGGCTTAACTCATTAAGTTAGCTGAGGTAAAGTAAATGAGCACTAAATTACAGAGTGGATTTCGTTACAGGACCATCATTCAGACTCATCGTGCGTTTATCTCCGACTACATCCACCTCACCTGCACAGAACACACCTGTGAGCTGAGTGACAGGCGTTCTGCACCTCAAACACAAAGACCATCATCAGGTTTTACTGCCCAGGAAGCTCAGACATGTTTCTCATTAAGTTAAGACTTATTCCTAAGTGTTTCTCATTAAGTTAAGGCTTATTTATAAGTGTTTCTCATTAAGTTAAGGCTTATTCCTAAGTGTTTCTTATTATGTTAAAGCTTATTTCTAAGTTGAGGCTTATTTTGACTTTAATTTTATTTCTCGTTAAACAAAAAGCTGTTTTCATTAAACTCATACCTCTTTCTCGTTAAAAACAGCTGGTTCCTCATTAAGGCTCATTTCTCTTTGCCGTTAAGTTGAAGTGTAATTCTCAGGTGTGGCTCTGGGTTTGAGGTGTTATGATGCAGTTCTTGATGAATAGAGTTTATGGCACAGTTCAGTGTGTCAGGCCTGCTGGTAAACAGAGTATGAAACATGATTTAAGGATGAAAACCGTCTGGTCTGGTGCCAGCTCTGTTCCAGGGTGTCAGCCTGTTAGCACGGCTCAGATTTCTTCACCTTGCACTTTTTATACTTCTGGAGGAAATACTGGACAAAACGTAGACAGAAGAAATCAGCTAACACCCTAGAGTAGTGCTGGTTATGATGATGTCATGATGATGTCATGATGTAAACAGAGCAGTAGCACGGCTGTATGGATGGTCAGAAGCCGAGTCCATGAGCACAGTGAAGCTCACTGATGATGATGATGCTGATGATGAAGATGATGATGGTGTATTGTGTAGGGAGGCTGATGTAAGGGAGCTGTCTCATTCTTGCTAACAGTGATGGGTTACACAGTCAGCTGTTCCTACGAGCTGCTGCCATGGAGATGGATGCTGCAGTACAAGCTCGGGTAGTAGTGGTGGTTCTATTCTAGTAGCACTAGTACAACCTGTACATGTACTGGCAGTACTGGTGGTGTGGGCGGCGGCAGCGGCAGTGTTAGCAGGTGGAGTGTGGATCCCATCATTTCTGCTCCAGAAACAGGAAACAAAGTGACAGAACGTGGTGTTGTGCTGTTTCCATGGAGAGCGTTCACAACAGCCGGTCCGGGGAGGAGGACTCTGGCGGGTTTTGGACACATGGAGGTGGTGTGGACGGGGTACCAGCATTCCCAGCGCTCCCAGTGCTCCCAGTAAAAACCCCAGCTGGTGGGCAGAGCCAGCTGGAGAGGTGAAGCTGGTGCTGATCTGCAGCTCTGAACTCATCTCTGTGTTTCCTCTGTCGTTCACTAACGAGGAGGCTCGTTAACAGCAGGACAGACCACAGGTGTGTGTGTGTGTGTGTGTGTGTGGGCGGGCTGTGTTGATTTAAGTAGTACATACTCTCATCAGTGTTACAGACATACAGTGTTACAGACACATAGTGTTACTTGCAGACAGTGCTACTTGAATATACAGTGTTACAGACAGACAGTGGTGTTGCTAAGGCTGTGGTTACTAAGGCTGTAGTTTTGGGGGCGGTGCTCTGCTGTTGCCGTGACTACAGAGGATGTTGTCTGGTGGCCAGGTGTGATCTCTGAGGCGACGCGGCAGCCAGAAGCTCGCTGAAGATTTCCTGTCGCACCTCCTGCGCCACGCTCTCTCTGATCTGAGAACACAGCAAACAAATACGTATAAATACAGCACAACAGCAATGCATTGTGGGAAATGCTGAGATTATTATAATCTTTAACTGCCACAACCCACTCACTGCACATTAACCACGCTGGTATTACTATTAACAAATATTTTTCATCAGCAATTTCAGCAATTAAAATATTAAAATTGCTATGAAAAAAGCAGATTTAATTCAAGTTTTCTGAGCCACGTGAAGTTGATTCTGGGCTGGCTGTGACCTGCAGGCCGCCAGCTGAAGGTTTTAATACACCAACCTAACTAACTCATAACTCATTTCCTAAGTAACTAGCTTACTGATCAACTCACTCACTAACTAACTAGCTAACTAACTCACCCACCAACTAACTCACTCACTAACTCACTAACAACTCAATAACTCACAAATGAACTCACTCATTAACAAACTAACTCACCAACTCACTGACTAATTCAACAACTAACTCACAACTCACTAACTAACTCACTAAATCACCAACTAATTCACTCACTAACCCACTACCTTTTGCTAACTCACTAATTCACCAACTCACCAACTAACTCCTTCTCACTAACTCCTACACTAACTCACTGACTGACTCACTAACAAACGACTAATTAACTAACTCACAGACTCATAATTCACTCACTAACTCACTAAGTAATTCATTAACTCACTCACTCACTAACACACTTACTAAGTAACTCACTAATTCACAAACCAACTCACTAATTAATTAACCCACTAACCAACTAACTCACTCGCTCATTACACACTCACTCACTGACTAACCTACTCACAAACTAACTCAGTAACTGACTAATGGCATCGGCAGGGAGGCCGTCAGGAGTGCAGGTGCTCTGTGGGTCTGAGCGGTTTCCTGCTTGATATTAAGTAAAACTGTTTCAGTCACATATTAGATGTTTTTTATCCAGTAAAAAGACTGACTGCCTTTAGTGTGCATATAAACCTTTAGTCACATTTTTATTCGACATTTGCATCATTTATTCAATATGGCAAAGTGTGTGTGAAAAGGGCTGATGGAAACACATTTTGGAGATTGTGTTTGTGTGGAATATGAGAAGATGTCAGCTGGTACCTCTCTGATCAGCTGCTGGAGGTTCTCCACCTGCCCTCCTCCTCCTCCTCCTCCTCCTCCTCCTCCTCTCTCTGTTGGCTCCTCCCCTCTCCCTTGCCCCTCCTCCCCCTCCTCCTCCTCAGTGTGTGTGTTGAGTCGGGGAGGCGGGGCAGGAGTTATGTTGATTGACGCCCGGTACACTCCCACTTGGTGCTCCCCACCTCGCCTGATTGGACTAGAGCATCGGGAGGAGGGACCAGTGGAGGGGGCGTGGCCTTCGTAACCAAGCTCTGATTGGAGGAGGAGCTGCTCTCTGAGGAGGTCGGACACCTGGAGAGAGAGACAGACTCAGGATCAGCTGCACACTAACCTGTATGTGTTTCTGTATGTGTGTATATGTGTGTGTGTGTGTGTGTGTGTGTGTGTGTTCTGACCGGCTCCATGGCTCTCAGTGCCGAGGCGGCGGACAGACTGTCAACGCTGCTGCCCCGATGGAGACCCTGAGGATAATCACATTACATTATAATATTACATTACATTATATAATATTATAATATCAAAATTACAATATGGCAAATATTAATATGTTAAATAAAACAAACAGGAAACAGTGATAAGGCACAACAGGAAAAAAAATATATGATAGAAATAATCTAAACAGTAACAATAATAACAACATAATTCCATATTAATCAGTGTTGTTTTTTTTAAATTGCCACAAATGATTTTTTTTTTTGACACAACAGAAAACATGTTCAGTGGTCAATTTAATATGCTAAAATAAATATATTTAGATTTTTTTCAAATAATTATAGTAATTTATTCAGTGCAGTTTTTAATTTTTTTAATTTATTTTTAATTTTTTTGTTTGTATTTTTTAATACTTTTTTTAAAAATAGTTTTTAAATACTTTATAACTTTCCTTTAACTTTTCCTTACTTTTGTCCTGGACTGTGGTAGTTTGAGATTCTGTTAAATACGTATTCTTTTTTATTTATTATTTGTATTATATATTTATTTATTCTTCCAATTTTTTTTTAGCACTTTTAGGTTGTTCAAAATAAAAATACTGTTCTGGACATACACAGACAGTCAGGAAGTTTGGGAATTATTATAATTATAATTATTATTATTTATTATTATTGTTATTTTGTTGTTCTTGGTACCGTCAGGCGGCGTGTGTGCTGAGTGAGGTCCATCACTTTATCCAGCTGCTGCTCCAGCTCCTGCAGCTCCTCTCTGACGGCTGACCGGAGAGTCTGCAGCTGCTCAGCCTCCAGCCTGCACACACACACACACACACACACACACACACACACAGCCACACACACACTTATGAGATTAATTTGAAAGTACTGTAGGATACATACATTTTTTTGTGTGAGTGTGTGTGTGTGTGTGTGTGTGTGTGTGTGTGTGTTACCTGTCAGCGGGGCTCATGTGTGTGTAGACCTGAGCCTGCTGTTGCATGATGGACAGCTCCAGGTCCATCATGTGACTACGGAACAGATTGAGACTCCGCCTCTTCTGCTGTAACTCGGCCACAGACTAAAAAAGAAAAGAAAAAAAAAAAGAAAAAAAAAAAAAAGGGGGGGGGGGGGTTAAAAGAGGATAAAAGAAGAAAGAAAGAAACAGAAGAAGTTAGTTCTGGGTTTTCGGCTGAGGTTCACACAGAGCAGCAGCAGCAGATGTTGCTGTGCGTATGTGTGTGTGTGTGTGTGTGTGGGGATGAGGCATGTGGGACGGGGGCGGAGTCTGAGGGCTTACCTGCAGGCTGGGTGGCGCTGCTCTGTGATCGTTGAACATGTCTGGGCTGTCAGCTGAGCTCTGCAGAAACAACACAGGATGACTGTCCCACTTTCAGAGTGCACATTATTACCTTTTCAGTAGAAGAGATAGATACATGTACTTTACTGATCCCAAAGAGACCAAAATGGCAGCGACGGCAGCAAGCTCTGCCAGTTCATGCACTTCCAACTGTCACATTTGACAGTAATTTCATATTTGACAAATTTTACCCAAAATTACCACCCCCTGCACCCAAAAAAAATTTGCCCCTGATTCATGGGCTTTAAGAAAACCAACAGCATCACCTGGCAGGTGGAGCAGAGACACCCCTGTGTCGACTGACCTGTCCGAGGCTCTGCACCGTCCCTCTGATGTCATGCAGGACTCTCCTCAGCTGCATCTCTGTGCTGGACGGGGCGTGGGCGGAGCCTGGAGCTGCGGCCGGAGCCCCCCCAGGGAGGAGGCTGTGGAGGGAGTGGCCTGGGGCCGACGCGGGACGCTGGATGGGGCTGTGGGCGA
This sequence comes from Myripristis murdjan, assembly GCF_902150065.1. Lineage (NCBI taxonomy): Eukaryota > Metazoa > Chordata > Actinopteri > Holocentriformes > Holocentridae > Myripristis > Myripristis murdjan. The sequence continues at coordinate 26,168,965 of NC_044000.1, forward strand.
GCGGGTAGGGGAAGGCCGGGTGATGGTGCAGGTAACCGTGGTAACCGTGGTAGGGCGACTGGTACGGGGAGCCGGGGTGGGTGAGGTGGTAAGGCGACTGATGAAGATACGGACTGTGAGGCGGCGGAGGGTGAGGGTAGCCCTGGTGGTGCAAGATGGGAGCTCCAGGATGATGCAGGTTGCTCAGACTCGTGTGCTGAGGCATTGTGGGAGTCGCAGGCTGATGCAAGTTGGAGAAGCTGCCATGCTGGGGGATTGTGGGAGCTGTAGGCTGGTGGAGGCTGGTTAGACTACCATGATGGGGCAGGGAGGCGTTAGGGTAGTGGAGGTTGGGAAGACTTGCGTATGGATTGAGGGGGTACGGGTTTGGGGAGCTGGGATTAGGGTTCGAACCGGCGATAGGATTTAGGTATTGTGGTGGGACGGGGCTGGGGTTGGTGGGCTGAGGCGTCCCAGAATAGGACAACACAGGCCTTGACTGGTTCCAGCTGGCGTTCGGCTGATTGGAGAAGAGATCCGGGATGCTCTGGGTGCTCCAGGAGTGGGTACAGCCTCCCAGCGACCTCTCTGGCCAATCAGGAGGAGGACTGGGGCTCTGCAGCGAATAGGACGACCGCATCAGGTAGGGCGGGATTGCCTTGGGGCGTAAGGGGGCAGGTGCATCCGTGTGAGGCCTTGGTGATTGGTTGTTAGTGTGAGAGGAGGCAGGGTTTATGATCAGCGTGGAGAGACATTTGGTTTGTCCTTCCTGCTCATCCTGCTGCTCCTCGTCCTCCTCCACCTCCTCTACCTCCTCCACCTCCTCTCCTCCCTCCTGGCAGTATTTGTAGGAGTACCTGGGACGGGTACAGGACGCCGCCCCTCGCCCAAACTGGATCCGGACCGAGGAGACGACCTTCGAGGGCGAGAGGAGCGAGCAGGGCAGGGAGGACGACCTCTGGAAGGGCACTCTTCCTCGTCCCCTCCCCCGGCTGTGGAGCGTCTCTCTTGGCTGGAGGTCGGCCCGCTGACTGGCCCGGGTCAGCTGGTGCTGTTTGGCTCGCTCCAGAGCACTGTGAACCATGAGGGACGGACTGAGGGTATCCTCTGGACCGGCACCGTCTGACACGACACACTCCGCCCGGGAACTCACAGCCTGACCGGACTCACCCTGCTGCGGGTCTGGATCTGCACTGGACTGGTTCTGGTTTTGCTCTAGTTCTGGTTGTGAAGCAGTCTGGTTTGGACTTGTTTCTGATTCTGGTTCCTCTCCAGCCCAGTCCCTGGTTTCAGTCTGCTCCTGGTTCTGGTTCTGGTTCCCGTCCTCCTGTGCACTCGTCAGTCCGTTCTCAGGTAGTTGTTCCACAACCTGCTCAGAACTCCCATCATGCTCCTCTGCTCCCCTTGGACTACACCTCCCATCTGCCTCGGTGTGGCTGCCAGGCTTCTCCTCCTCCTCTTCTTTTCCAACCAGCCTATCAAAAGCCGGCTGGTCCAGGGCGAGGGGCGTGGCCACGTCGTGCGAGGCGTGTGATGTCACCGTGGTCTCACTGTCGCAGCTGTCACTGCTCTCCTGCAGCTGATTGGACGAACAATCAGATTACAACATTTTAACAATATGTAACAATATTTAAACAACAACAATTTAATAATAACTATATAATAAATATAATTACAATATTTAACAATGTTTTTGCGCATTTGCAGGTATTTATGTATTTATTCATTTACTGACAATTTTCGGTTTTTTACCCCTGTATTTGCTGGTAATTTTCTTTAAAATTTTAAATTATTTTTATTTATTTATTTTTGTTTATTTTCTGTTTTTGCCTCCTGCATTTTCTTATATATTTTTTTACTAGTATTCTTGCAATTAGTTTGCAGTTTTTCTCATTGCATTGTTTCCCCTATACTTTTGAAAGAAATCAAGTGCATTTGCCCAAATTCAAAGGTTAAACTAAATTAACTAAATCTAAACATTACACTCGCAGGTTTGATTCAATCATCTTTCCATTAATCTGTGAGTGACCACATCAAGACAAACCTAAAATATCATCAGCATTTGCCATCATTTCATATTTATGATTTATTACTTGTGTGGTCAGCCCGTTTCATTTCCACCCTGAGCTAACAGAGGCATTTCTGCAATTAAAAATACAACCAAAGATTTCTAACGATGCACATTTCAAGACCAACAGTTTGACCTCCCAGGCGCTGATTTGTTCTTTGATTTGCAGCTGCGATCCGCCTCATGGAGTCGCCTGAGGACAAGAGCTGCCTTCACACCCGCAACCAGGCGGTCAGCTACCAGTTTTTCAACTACGCTCCTCAAACAGGTGATATTGCACAGGACTAGGTCTCACACACACACACACACACACACACACACACACACACACACACACACACACACACCTACCTTGAGGAAGTTGTTGGAGTCACTGGAAGGATCCTCAGCAAAACCACTGCTGTCTGACTGCTGACTGCCAGTCCTCAACAAGTCTGGAGAGAGAGAGAGAGAGAGAGAGAGAGAGAGAGAGAGAGAGAGAGAGAGGGAGGGGGGGAGAGAGGTTAGGATAACATTGTGATTTAAAAAGACACCAGGCCACTGATCTCCTCATGTTGCTCTGAAATGTTGATTCACTCACAAATGCAAAAAAACTACTGTCATATATTGATCCTGGATGGTGGCCATTCTGGTTCAGGGCTGCTTTTTGGCTCTTTTTGACTATCAAGGTTACTTGAAAAGAACCTGTGAAGAACCTGTGAAGACCCCATGAGGAACCTGTGAAGTTCAGAAACAGGCTTTGCTTCTTTTTCACTGCAGGAAGAACCAGCCATGAACGGCAGGAACGACATAAAAAAAAAAATCTTGTTCTTCATCTTTTTGTTGAGGTGTGTCTGAATGTCTGCTGTTGTTTCTTTTAATTAAAAAAAAAAAATATATATATATATATATATATATATATATATATTTTATATATATATATATATTTTTTTATATGTTTATATTTTATATATATATATATATATATATATATATATATATATATATATATATATAAATATATATATATATATATATATATATTTTATATATATATATATATATATTTTTTTTTTTTTCTGGGGGGAGAATTTACATTTTGCGTCTCATTCTAGTGATTTTCACAACAAACCACAGTCAGTCTGATGCTTTGGTCATTTTGCTGTGTTTTAATTTTAAATTTTGCTGTGTTTTCCTACCCTAATAAATGTTGTTAACTTCATCTTATTTAATCTTTTTTTCCAGCACACCCTCTGCTTTCAGAAGGTATGATCTGAATGTATGACACCTAATTTCCCTGGGGAAATCCAGTATCATATATTCATATCATACATCAGTATTTCTGATTCTGATTTATTATTAACTTTGAGATACAGTTTAGATTAAACAGATTTTGATACACTCAATAAAGAATAACTCACCTATGAAAAATTAAAGTTTTTATTTAAGAAAAACAGTAAACAAAGTGAAGGTTTTTGTTTTGTTTTTTGGTGGTTGACAGTGACTGCTGAACACATCTAGTGTTGAGAAAATACTTTACAAATAAATAATGTGTCCGTTTATCCACAGGAACATTAAAAGCTGCAGATCAACCTTGCATTGAGTACGGCAGTACCTGGTTCTCCCCAGCAGGGGGCAGCACAGGATCATGATAGAACTACATTACAGGGAACGTGCATCTGAGAGCAAACTTTGTTTCTCAGCAGAACCCTGTCTGCTATGTTTCCATCAGCTAAGCATGCCAAAAAAATCTAAAACAATAACATAGCATAATAAATAAAGATCAAATAAATTAAAATAAAATAAATAAGGTAAAATAAAAATAAAAACAACATACTTCAATAAAAATAAGATAAGGAAACAAATAAAACCCAACATGATCTATGATTAATGAACAGCTGCATGGCGGTCGCCGTCGGTCACAGGACCGGTTTACGTAACGTTTGACCCAACAGATCTTTAATAGAACCTGCTGAGGTCTATTTGGGGTTTGATCTAATAGAATCTATCAAGACATCTAATTAGGTTTGACCTAATAGAGTTTAATACACTAATGGAGATCAGAAGCCAGGACATCAAGAACAGCTGGAGGGAACAGGGCTCAGCGCTGCCAGTGGAACGTGTTGGGGTTTAAAGTTCAGGCTGTAAGTTTAGATTTATAAGTTTAAGGCAATGAGTTGAACCCTTTAAACTGAGCCTTTCCCTTTAGTGTCCCCTTATGGCTGCAGCTTCACTGAAGCTCCATCACACTGATACTGAGGGAAATATTCACACCAACATGCCGTTGTTTTATGGCTGCAGAATCACATCACATAGAAAGGATCTACATGTTTTGTGCATAATGTTAGACACAGTTCCCTGGAATTCAGCAGCTCATGTCTGGGATCTTTTGAAACCTCGGCGTCTCAAGAGGCAGGAATAAAGCAGTGTGCATTTACTAGCCTGTTAAACCCAACAGCATGAAACCTTGAAGCCAATGTGAGCGTATCTCCTGCCTGGTACCCATAACCTCAAACCCAACACCTTAAGTCCAGTGTGTTTAAAGGCTGATTTATGCTCCACATTGCGTTCACGGTGTCTGTAAATAGCAGGCCAGTCACAGTTTGTACAGCACATCAACCAATCATCATCTGTTTGTCCAATATCGCCTCCATAGCGCTGCCTTGTGTTCTTGTAAATATTGCGAGGTTCATGGCATGGCTCTGGAGCTCTATTCTGATCACAAACATAAATCAGCCTTAACCCATCGCCAGAACCCACTACCATAAACCCAAAGCCTTAAACTCACCGTCTTGAACCCACCAGTTTATACCGGGTTCAAGAGCTTTAGGACAAGGCCTCAAACTCAGTCCCTAAAACACAACGCCTGACTCTCACAACCACAAACTCGTCACCTTTAACCCAAAGCTTTAACCTGAATGCCGTACCACCGAGGGCTGGACGGACTCATCAACAAACCAACCACACACAGGAGGCACTGGCTTCAGGACAGAAACCTCAACCTACAACTAAAACTGACTTTTGCAAAGACTCAGTTCAGATGGACTGACCCAAACCTGGAAACCCAGCTGCATCATCATCACTATCATCTGATATCAGATGCCTCACCAAAGACAAGCAGTTCCAGCCATCGCAGTAAGGTTAGTGTGAAGTTTGACCAATAAAAAGCATGTTAATTCAACAGTTAAAAATCTATTATGAATATTAAAATATTAATACAAATATTACAACAAATACTAATTACATAATTTGTAAGGCCCTCAAAGGATGTTGTAATTGAAATGATGGCCCTTGATAGGAAAAAGGTTCTCCACCCCTGATCTAAGTTAAAGTCCGTTCTGCCTCCAGGCAAACTGTGTCACAGCTAAAGGTCAAAGGTGAAAGTGTCAGAGGTTAAGGGGTCAGTGGTGAAGGTAAACTCACCATTGGCTCTGGAAGCTTTGAGTGGTAGAACTTCATCATCATTACTCTGAACCTGAACAAAAGAAAGAAAAATTGTGAAAAAAAACCCCACAAACAGACAAACACAAACACATGAAAAACAGGTTCGGCATCTTGCTCAGGGGCACTTCAAAGCGATCCTTCACCCATAATGCCTCTGTGTCCAGTGCTGACTGTGTGCTGCCTTCAATCCCCGACTCCTATTCCAAAAATGCCAGCCATCTCTGATCCAGTGGAGATCCTGGGTCTGTAATTTTATCATTCTGTAAAACTCTGTGAATAGTTCAGTTTAAAGAGCTCACATTTGTCCTGCTGTAAAATCTAAGTCTTCACAGCAAAACTCTGTTTCTAAACTGCTGATCATACGACTGGATACCAGAGACTTGGACCGTACAGCAAGACGAGTGGGAGCTTTTTAAAACTGATGGCTGGCATTTCTGGAATACAATTTTACCATGATGAACTGTGAGTAAAACCTTCTGACTGGAGGCAGCACACGGCGAGGACTGGATACAAATATAATCCATTATGGGTGAAGTGTCACTTAAACTGGACAAACGGCTGCTGCTGGAATCAAACCTGAAACCTTCCAGTTATGATATGATCTCTGTACCCACTGAGACACACCACTACCCAGGGCTTTATATGGACATGCTAAATTTGTTCTCTTTCGTCCCTCTGGGCACCGTGCAGCCAGTTCACCTGGAACAGGTAGAGGTTCATCGTCTTGCTTTAGGACACTTCAGCAGGTATGGTCCTTAGCAATGGAACCGGGGAGAACTAGCACTGTGTCAGGGATTTTAAGGTTGATACTGGGCCGCCTGGCAGCAATGTCTGCGGAACCGACTGAATAACATCATTGACACTTTCATCATGAAAAAATTAAATTAAATGAAGTACATCTGAACCAAGACACAAAATTTTTTATTTTGACCAGATGATGTCGCTGTGGTTGTCAGACTGTAATTAATGAAGTGACAAATTAAAGAAAAACTAGATAATCCTCAACTACTCTCACAACACTTTTCTTTTTTACCTCCGCCTCTGAAGGTGGATGGAGGTTGGTTGTTTTTGTGTTATTGAGATAAGTTAACAACTGCTTGATTTGGATGAAACTTGATAAAGGGTCTGGTGATGAGTGAGGGATGAGATGATCAGGGCCAAGGTTGCCCCAAAGGTCAGGATTCACATTTTGACCAATATCTCCAGAACAAAGTGAGGTGTGTTATGCAGGTGTCCCTGCTCTTGTTTTGTTGATAAAAACACGAGACTCATTTGTTTTCTGTCAGCTCAGCCTGGATCTTCAGCTCGCTGCCTTCGTCAACATAAACAAACTCAACGCTGTGACATCACTGAACACTACAGCTGTTGTCTGGGCAATGGCAGCCATCCGGAAAGACATCGACTTGCTATGAACGAAACACCCATGCCACTTCTACCCAGTTCTGTTTCTATGGTATGGTCACAGCAGGAGTCAGGCCTGTACATTCTCTCTGAAATCTCATTCTCAAATGAAGAAACAGCCGGTCAAGCGTTCACAGAGCCAGAGTCATAGAGCAAGACACTGAATCCCTAAAGGCTTGAGACCACAGACAGGACTCAACAACAGAACAGCACAGGTCTACTATTATAACACTCCTTATAATTAAAAAACACAATTAAGAACAATCAAATTTATTGACCCCAGGCTGAGAACTAGGAGGTCAGATGTGACTATGCTGATAAACTAATAATATCATTATACTTCCCGCCCAAACAAGGATAATAGCCGTGTTCAATCAAGAGAACCCTGGAGAACCTTGGAGAACCCAGTAGAATGTATTGTACCTCCTCCATGTCAAAGGAGTCAGTGGTCTCTGAGCGGAGCTGGGCCAGCTGGGGTGGGACCAGAGCGAGGGGAGGAGGTTTCTCTGGAGTGGAGGTCAGATTCTTCACTTCCTCCTGTCCAACCACCTGCACTCTCTCCTCTATAGTCTGATTGGCTGGTCTAAGGTCAGCTGACCCTGCAGGATCCTCCCCGTTGGCAGCTGGCCTGACGCTGCTCCGTCCAGAGCTGTTAGAGGACCAGGTGGTTAGTTATTCAATGGTTTCAAAATGATAGCAAGCAGTGTTTTTGTAAAATTAGGCCACAATGAGTAGTTTGGGTTTATTTTAATAAGAATCAGTAAAGTTTCCACTGATCCATCCATCCATTTTCTAGCCACATCAAGTCCACAAAAAGTGAAATAGTTGACTTGGGCTACTTCCATCAGCATTTTTGGAAAAAATAAAAAACTTTTATTCTACCAATTAATAATAATAATAATTTTATTTATTTAAGCAACAGATTAAGCAACGTTACGGTGTGCAGAACTGTCATTAGATCTTTTTCAAAAACTATTTTTAACATGTTCTGGGTGATTTGATGAGGTAGATCCGTAGTGTTTGAACGTTTGGATGCAACTCAGAATAGAGTTTTAAAAATAGAGTCCCGGCAATCCTGTTGGGTTTACTTTGAGAACTCTTTTAAGTATTTTACTTAAGAACTCTACTTTGAAAACTCTTTAAGAACTCTTTAACATCTCTACTTTAAAATCTCAACTCCGAGAACTCTTTATGAACTCTGAGAACTCTACTTTGAGAACTATTTAAGAACTCTACTTTGATAACTCTGAGAACTCTTTAAGAACTCTGTAACATCTCTACTTTAAAACCTCAACTCCAAGAACTCTTTAAGAACTCTACCCCAAGAACTCTACTTTGAGAAATATTTAAAAACTCCACTTTGAGAACTCTACTTTGAGAACTCTTTAAGAACTCTACTTTACAAACTAACTTTACAAACTTTGCGAACTCTACTTTATGAACTTTACAAACTGTACTTTAAGAACCCTACTTCCCAAACTCTGAGAACTCTACTCTGGACATAGTTTGGGGCAAACAGACCACGATCCATCTTCAGTGCATCTTGGGTACTTTCTGCCTGTATTTTTATGTCTGCCTGTTCTTGGATCACCTGAGCTGCAGGTGGGCAGCAGGTGGGACGGGGGTTTTGTCATCCTCTGGTTGATGTGATGATGCAGGCCTGCGGTTCTGTGTTTGAATGGCCGAGTTAGTGAAGGTTTTCTTCTGTGTCGTTTATGAAAGGGGTGGATTTTCTTGTCATAGTAACAATGCTACACATGTACAAAGCATTCTGGCTTACTGAATTTACGTAAAGTAACAGAGCTCTGAGAACAGAGTTGAACCTCTTGCTGTATTTGTCCTCTTTGATGTACTCGTCTGTCCTGCGGTACCTGTCTTGTGCCAGCCTGTCTGCCTCTCCGTCGCCGTTGGTTTCCTCAGTAACAGTCGCTAGGAAGCAGCTGTCTTTTTTGCGTAGTGCCTTCTGGACGGCCGACTCCCCCTGCTGGTCAGGGCCGGTGCTGCACCTGTCTTGTTCCAGGGCAGCGTCCGGCACGTGGTGACCGTTAGCACGAGTGTGTTCAGAGTCGGTGTGCCCGTTATCCTGCGAGAGGCCAGCGGACTGCGTGTGAGCCTCGGGTGACTCTGCGGCACCAGCCAGCAGGTTGTGTTTGGTGATCGTTTTCTTGAGGATCTTGGCGGCGTTTAAAGCCGAGTTGTTCCTCTTCAGAGGAGAGGGTGTCACCTCCCCTTCACCTCCTCCTCCTCCCCCTCCTCCTGCTGTGAACCAGAACAACAGGAGGAAGAGAAGAGATGCATTCATTCTCCAATTAACAATATAGCCTGATGCTAACGGCTGACAGCACATGCATGTACCGTGAAAACACACATTCACATCTTAGTCTCTACCAAGTCGTGCCAGTAGGACGGTAGACTTGGAGTGGTCGCCGTGGTTTTACCTTGGTCCTTGGACCTGATGCGTTGGATGGGGTTACCGGACACCTGGCTGTACAGCTGGAAGAACTCGTTAGCGACTGACGTCAGCACCTCGATCTGACGGAAACGACCTGCGGACAGAGACACAGGAAGAAGATGCTAAAGACGCAGAGTCGTGAAGTGGGCGGGGCTATTTCAGGCAGCCGTGGTTCCTTCAGCAAAAATCCCAAAGTCAGTTTCAGGTGACAAATCTGATGGACATGAAACTCTCCACATCTGTTAAAATCACCACAAAAAAAAAAAAAAAAAAAACCTACATAAGTTTTCAACTGATTTGTCAAATAAACTGAACTAAATCAGCACAGAAACCTGAGAAAAAAGTTAAAAGCCTCTTTTTAGTGGCTCCAGACTAAAAGTTGCATCAGCATATAACATTCATATAAAACTTAGAAAATTAAAAAAAGCCTGTCCTCACTGCAGAGAAAGCGAACACTTCAGTGGAACTTTTCCTCTGAAGCCTCTGAGAGAAAAGCTTCTTCACTTTTTTTCCAAGAGAAGAGAGTTTTGGATGCAGGCCAGTTTGGACATTTTCTGTTTGGATGTGGAGTGTTTGATGTTAACAGAGCAGAGTCTGTAGTCAGGAGAACAACCGAGATAAAACAGCGTGAAGAGCTTCAGGATGGGGATGAGCTGCACTGCAAAAAAAACCCCTCCTCCAACTCTTTAAGAACTCTATCTTGAGAATTCCACTCCGACCCCCCCGCCCCCTCCCCCCAGCTCCATTTCATCTCCTCTTCAGTGTTCAAATCTTGTTTTTCTTCAAACATGGTCAAAAATCTGACAGTGGGATGAGATAATCCCACTTGTTTCCAGTGCAGTTTCACGTTTGACTCGTTGACATGCAGATTATTTGCAGTTCAGGAAGATATTTGCTCTAAATGTTGATAAAAGGTGAGGTGATTGAGTTACCCTAACCCTAACCCTCGTTGGAGGAAAAACATGATTTGAACTGTGAAGATGAAATTGAGAAACCAGAGGCTGGATAATCTGTTAATTCTGAGGTGCTGCGGTGCAGGATTAGTTTCTGCTGAGGTGTGAGGCTTCAGGATGCAGGGAAACAGCGGTGGGATGGGGGGGCCGCCCTGCTACATCACATCCACTGACACTGACAAGAGGCATTATCTCATTGATTCTTCTACCTTGTTGAAGCAAAACAAGCTTTGAATGGCGAGCACGAGGCTGCAGGACTCTGTAACTTGGGTATTTTTCTGTGCGGTGTGTGATGTCAGAGGCTGGTTTGTGTAAGTGGGCTGTCAGTCTTCTCTCTAACAGGATGATGACTTGCATACTTTCCTTCCTTCCTTATTCGTCCCTCCGTGTCTAAATAAGTTCTGTCAGTCTGTTATGAAACTGTCCGCTCTGTCTCCTGTACTGCTGCTCACGTCACCGAGGCTGCAGCCGCCCGGCCTGCTGCTCTCTTCTTCTCTGTTCCTGCTGCTCCTGCTGCCTGCTCTGACCCCTGACCTCCTCCTGACCTCCTGCTGACCTGCAAACCCTCAGGTCACCTGGACGTCAAACTCCGTCCTCATGTTTGCTAGAAAGTCCTCCTCCAGTCGCTTATTTACTCTGGGCTCATACATTTGTGCGTTTTTTTTTCTCCTAAAATATTGAAAATGAGTTTTTCTCTCTGAATATCACCCCCCTGCAACGACCCTCGTACACTGATTAAACCCCTGAAGATAACGAAGCAGTGAAAATGTGTTTTGAGGTCTCAGTCTGCTCGTGCAGCGTAATCCACATCTTCACTTCTCACTCTTATGTTCAGTCCATCCAAAACCAATTTAATGGTTAAAAACTTGTAAAGAAGCTGCATGGGAAATAGAAAATGCCTCGTGAACACTCAGTCTTGTCACGTTCACTGAGTTTAAGCCTCGCCTCCCGACACACACCTGTTCCCTGGGTTCCTGTGGTTCCTTACTGATACAGAACCAGGCGAGGCAATTAAAAAAAAAAAAAAAAACATTACCATTGACACCAACAGCATGCTAAGAGGAAAAATACAATTTAATGAGGAACTGGGGGGTAAAAATAAATAGACAAATAAGGAAACAACAGCAACAGTGATAATAACAATAATAGTAACAACAACAATAACACCTCAACAGGAAACAGGATCAAAGTCCCGAGTCTTTTCGTATGCCCTAAAAATAATCTCAAACATCCCTCAGTGTCTCAGTTGTAACTTTAAATCTTGCCCTCATTAAAAATTCACAGTTATATATTTGCAAATAGCCCCCGCCCACCCCAGCTCTGTTCACACAGCCAGGAAGTCCCATCCCGCTACACTTGTGCTGTATTTTATCTTTTAACAATGAAAAAATACTGTTCTTCATATCCAGTGACTGCAAACAAAGACTTTGTTAGCCGTTAATAAACACAGAGTGAACTGTTAATTGATGAACAATCAAGTTTTTTTTTCTTTCTTTTTTTTTTTTAACGCAACAAAAAAGGCTTGGTGAAGATTCACGACATAACGGTTTGGTTAAACCCAGTGAATGTGTTTGTAATGCTTTAATAAATAATAAACATACAAGGCTTTTATTAATGTACATAAACAGTCTGTAAACTGTTGACTAGTTTCTTATAAGTCTGTATAAATGTCTTATAATCTCACAATAAGCATCTTTATTATGCTACTATTAACACTTATTCATGTTGATAAGTGTCTTATTAAACTTAATTACTTATTTATTAGTTACTGACACTCATTAACTCTTATTAATGTTGGTAAGTGTCTTATAAGGGCTTAATAAGAGCTTTATTACTGTAACTGATGCTCATTACACATGAATATGAAGTGTTATGTCGGTGAATCTGTTTGTTGCAGTGATACTGTTGATGTGTCTGGTTGTTGTTTTCAAAATAAAAGACTCGAGCGGGTCAGCTCTGTGTTCACAGAACCAGGAAGTCCCGTCCCGAGACAGAACAAAGAAAACTGCGGCGTCGTTCATAATCTAACCGTGGACAGGCTGCAGGTCTAGGCTACTTTATGCAAATGAGCAGCATCCGGCTCCGAGTCGCCGCCTCTGGAAACGTTTAAAGGAACCGCCGAGGATCTGAAACGAAGACACATTCAGCAGCTGCAGGTTCATCTCGGCCTCGCAGGTTCTCACAAACACATCAGACATCACAGAGGCCGAGCAGCCATGTTGGTGTGGCGCATCGGCCAATCAGGAGCAGGCAGGAAGTATTTGTGCGGTCGCAGTGACGCTGCATCGAGTTTCATCACAAACATTTAACCCTTTAATACCCAAGCGAATCACTTCAAAATGACCCAAAAGACATGAAAAAATTATGTTTTCCTGTAAGATTTTGTTTTTTCATCATTATTATCATTATTATTATTATTATTATTATTGTCATGGTTGCCTGAACATTTTTTTCCTAGTTTTTTTTTCTTTTTTTTTCTATTTTTAATTGCCAATCATCAGATCATTTTCTTGTAACTTTTTACAAATGGCTATTTCTTTTTTCTTTTTTTTTTAAACAAAAGACTCTGCTCGGGTTTCAAAGGGTTAAAAAGAACCGAAGGCTCACACTTCCCTCACAAAATCCAACCTTTTCTAACTAATCTGGATTTATGGCTCTGTATGTGTGTGTGTGTGTGTGTGTGTGTGTGTGTGTCTGATTCCTCTGAACACAACTAATGAAAAATAATAAGCAGAGCATGACAGAAAACCTGCCACACATTCCCAGGCTGTATGGAACTGGATGGTGTGTGTGTGTGTGTGTGTGTGTGTGTGTGTGTGTGTGTGTGTGTGTGTGTGTGTGTTTCCTGTCAAGTGCTGACTCAGCATTAATTGTAATTCGGAGGATTCTAAAACAGGAAGTGTGGAATATGAGAAAACGACACGTATTCTCTCTCGCTCTCCATCCCAGGAGAAACTTTTTTTTCAGCGAGAGAACAGAGCTTACATAAGAAACAACAACATGCCACACACACACACACACACACACACACACACACACTCACACACACACACACACACACACACGCATGGGATCTAGGGAACCAGTGGAATGGGATGAGAATGTTCTGGAAAAGCCTCCAGGAACCACAAACAGAGCCGGCTGTGTTTAAAGGGGCAGTTCACCTCAAACTGCCTCCTCACCGCTGACACTGATTTGTTCTGCGACCGCGTGGCGTTCAAACGCCGTCGGACACATTGCAACCACAGGCAGAGCGTGCCGCCAGGACCCACACAAGTTTCCTGAACCTCTCGGGTACGGAAAAAAACAAATCAGCATAAAAAACTGTTTTAGATTCATGTCTATTTTTGTTCTTTGTGTAATTTTTGTTTTTGTTTTCAGTCGTTTACAGAGAACAGCTGACGGAACATCGACGTTCACGTTCCAACACGAGACAAATACACACACACACACACACACACACACAAACACACACACACACACAGAGGGTCTGAGTCAGGCTGAAAAAAAAATCCCAGTTTCTTGTCTTTGTCTTTTGGTGTGTTAATTATGTTTTTTTATGCAAATTTTTTTGTATCCCCCCCCAACTGTTTTCTTTGTTCTTTTTAACTGCTCATCACCTGTTACCATGTTTTTAAAGAAACAAAGTGAACGTCCCTTTCAAATGGTTAAGGAAGGACATTCCCTTTGTGTCTCTGAAAAACTGTCACCTTGGTGTGTGAAGATGCTATTTTTTTAAAGTCGCTCAGTTCGGCCTGATGCCTTCAGGTCGGCTTGTACGTCTGAGCGTCACAAATACAAACTGCTGTGTGTTCAGATGCTTCCTGACGAGGAGAGCAGCAGGGCAGACACACACACACACACACACACACACACACACACACACACACACACACGCCCACACACAAACACACACACTCTGCTTCATCGTTCTTCCTCTTCTGTCTTTTATTCTTTTCAGTCTTTTAACTCAGGGGTTTTCAGAGTGGGGCCCCTGAGGGTCCTCCGGGGGGCCCCAGTTTAATTTGTACTGTAGCTGACCAGCAGCTGCAGCGTCTGAACCAAATGGAAACAGTTTGGAGAGAAAAGCCGAAATATTAAAGGTGAAGAGGAGCGACACGCTGCCGCTTCCCAACGCCAAAACCATGTGAGGTTTATTTTTTAACATCCACAGATAAATCGATCTTTTAGTGACGACAGTTTGGTTCAGGTCTGCTCCCGTGTGTGTGTGAGTGTGTGTGTGTGTGTGTGTGTGTGCCCTGCCTGGGACAAGCAGCTCTTTGTCCTGGCTGGTTGTGTGCGGACAGTTTGGCAGAGCAGCTAAAAGAGCTGAAAGAGCCTCAGATCAGCCACAGAGCTGGGAACAGAACACACACACACACACACACACACGCACACACACACGCACACACACACACACACACACACACACACACACACGCATGCACGCGCGCACACACACACACACACACACACACACACACACACACACACATACACAGCAGACGAAAAGCATCACCTGCGTGGAAACACATGGACACACGACCACACACACACACACACACACACACACACAGCTGATGAGTGTGTGCTGTGTTTGGTGAGCTGAATGCAGTACTGCAGTGAGTACTGACAGTGCAGTGTGTAGTAGTACACACTAGAGTGAGAATGAGAAGCACAGGAGTACAGCAGGAGTACAGTACAGTCTGCAGTATATACACACTATATGTAGTATATTGTATATAATACAGTATATAAGTAGTACAGCAGGAGTACAGCGGGAGTACAGAGGGAGTACAGAGGGAGTACAGAGGGAGTACAGCAGGAGTACAGCGGGAGTACAGAGGGAGTACAGAGGGAGTACAGAGGGAGTACAGCAGGAGTATGTCAGCAGTACACGGTGAGTACTGCTGTGTGGTACGTACTGGTCAGAGCGTAGTTGGGGTTCTCCAGCTCCATGCGCTGCAGCTGAGCTCCCAGGTAAACCTGTAGGTGAGCAGCAGCTCAGTGACATCACTCATACTCACAGTACTGATACTGCAGTACTACAGACTCTCACAGTACTGATACTGCAGTACTAATACTACAGCAGTACACGCAGTAGTAACAGTAGTAGCAGTAGTAGTAGTAACAGTAGTACTGATACTGCAGTAGTAGTAGTAGTAGTAGTAGTAGTAGGAGAAGTAATGCAGTAGTAATAGTAGTTGTAGCAGCAGTAGTATTAGTAGAGGTACTGCAGTAGTAGTAGTAGTAATAGCAGCATTAGTATTAGCAGAGGTACAGCAGTAGTAGTAGTAGTAGCAGTAGCAGCAGTAGTAGTAGTAGGAGAGGTAGTGCAGTAGTAATAGCAGTAGTAGTAGTAGCAGTAGCAGTAGTAGTAGTAGAGGTACTGCAGTAGTAGTAGTAGCAGAAGCAGTAGTAGTAGCAGTAGTAGTAGCAGAGGTACAGCGGTAGTAGTAGTAGTAGTAGTAGTAGTATTAGTAGAAGTACTGCAGTAGTAGCAGTAGCAGTAGTAGTAGTAGCAGTAGTAGTAGTAGTAGGAGAGGTAGTGCAGTAGTAATAGCAGTAGTACTAGTAGCAGTAGCAGTAGTAGTAGTAGAGGTAGTGCAGTAGTAGTAGCAGTAGTGGTAGTAGCAGTAGTAGTAGTAGTAGTAGTAGAGGTACTGCATTAGTAGCAGCAGTAGTAGCAGTAGCAGTAGCAGTAGTAGTAGTAGTAGTAGAGGTAGTGCAGTAGTAGCAGTAGCAGTAGCAGTAGTAGTAGTAGAGGTAGTGCAGTAGTAGTAGCAGTAGTGGTAGTAGCAGTAGTAGTAGTAGTAGTAGTAGAGGTACTGCATTAGTAGCAGCAGTAGTAGCAGTAGCAGTAGCAGTAGCAGTAGTAGCAGTAGAGGTAGTGCAGTAGTGGTACGGTGGTCTCACCTTGATGTCGATGCCTCGCGCTCCAGACGAGCCGCAGAAGAACCGAGACGGAACCTTGGAGGACAAGTCGGGTTCCTCACGACCAAAACCCAAATTATAGAGAATCTCCTCAGGATCCTCCTCGTACAGATCCAAGAGCTCCGACACACTGAGAGACAGACAGGCAGGCAGGCAGGCAGACAGGCAGGCAGAGAGACAGACAGACAGGCAGGCAGAGAGAAAGGAGAGAGACAGACAGGCAGGCAGACAGACAGGAGACAGACAGACAGACAGGCAGAGAGACAGGCAGGTAGGCAGAGAGACAGACAGAAAGACAGGCAGGCAGAGAGAAAGGAGAGAGACAGACAGGCAGGCAGACAGACAGGAGACAGACAGACAGACAGGCAGAGAGACAGACAGACAGGCAGAGAGACAGACAGGCAGGCAGACAGACAGGAGACAGACAGACAGACAGGCAGAGAGACAGACAGGCAGGCAGGCAGGCAGGCAGAGAGACAGGCAGGCAGAGAGAAAGGAGAGAGACAGACAGGCAGGCAGACAGACAGGAGAGAGACATACAAGCAGGCAGGCAGAGAGACAGGAGACAGACAGACAGGCAGAGAGACAGACAGACAGGCAGGCAGACAGACAGGAGAGACAGACAGGCAGGCAGATAGACAGGAGAGACAGACAGGCAGGCAGATAGGCAAGCAGGCAGACAGGAGAGAGACAGACAGGAGAGACAGACAGGCAGAGAGACGTTCATTAATCCCATATTGTGGGAGGTCAGCGTCTGTGGACTGTGGTCTGATCTGAGCTCAGGTGTTGACATCTGCAGGTAAAACTAGGTGACTAGGTGACCATCGCCATGGTTACGAAAACAAACAGAACACGTCCAATTAAAACACAGAGACGTTGTTCTGTCATCATGCAGCCCGGATGCTGTTATCAATCCCATGGTGCACTGCAGGTGATTTCACCTGGCGGCGGAGCGCGAGCCTGTTGACACGAGCCGTGGCGGTGGCGCACACACACACCACGTGTCGGCAGAGCCGGTGTGTGTCGCTGGAGTGAGCGCGGCGCGTGACGCACAAAGAAAAATGAAATTAAAGATATGCTTCCATAACGAGCTCTGTGATTGGTTAATCTGATTACACCGTTAAAGACGGAGCACACAGGCTCAATCTGACAAAAAACAAAAAGACGCAACATTTAACCTTTAAACAGAGCGTGCAGAACATGACCATGAAACACACACACACACACACACACACACACACACACACACACATAGTTGCAGTTTGGAGTTCAGCTGTTTGTTCTATTTCTATCTGGGAAAAACAAGCAGCAGGACATTTTATTCTGAAAGGAACTGATTCGATTACAGATGAAAGGGCCAGGACGGGGCTGAGGGGTTTGTTGTTTCACCTCGTGAATGCCCCGTCCCGCCAAACTGCTCCCTGCTGCTCCCTCTGTAAAGGACCACGCTTTAAAGGGACAGTACACCCACTGTCTCGCTCAGCGCTGCTCTGCCCAGGTGTGTCAGCCTATCTAACCAATCAGTGAGCAGCTGCATGTTGACTCATGAAAAACAACAGAGAACGTAGAATCACATCACGCAGAAGAGACACATGCAGCAGAGACCCAGCAGACAGGTGCAGCGGGAAATAACAACAGGCTGTCACAACATCCCAGACTGAGACCAGATGTAGCATTTCCTGTTAGCTTAGCATAAAGACTTGAAGTCTATGGGAGTGGTTAGCTGGGCCAAGTCGTGTATTTCAGATCCACGTGATCCCCTGTGTGAGTCAGCTGGAAGGAGCCAGGCTAACCACTCCCATAGACTTTAAGTCTTTACGCTAAGCTAACAGGAAATGCTACCCATAGGAAATGAACCACTGGATGTCCAGAGGTGGAAATGGTGTCCAACCTCTGATGTCAGCCTGGGGAAGACAGGGAACGGGGATTTTTCCCAAAACGTTGGAATATTCTTTCATGTTCATGCTGTTTCCAGCACACACACACACCTATGGACAGCGGCTGGTGGGACTCCTCTGAGGGTCACCTGACCGTGACTCACCTGGCCAGCGTCCCTCTCACCTGCAGCCACAGCAAACAGCACCTGAGCCTGGACTCACCTGGACACCGTGCTGCTCTTCCCCGAGCCGGTGGAGTTCATACTCCTGCCTCGCTCCTTATACTGAGTCCGCTTCTGTTCCACCGGCAGCGTGTAACTGCACACACACACACACACACACACACACACACACACACACACACACACACACACACACACACGGAGGAAGGTGTGTGTGAGCAGGCTGCAGCCTCGTGTGTTCACAGGGAGTGAGAGAAGAGCTTGGTACTCACCAGGACTCGGTTTTGCCGCCGCTGGACTGAAGGTGGTTTGCTGCAGAGACAAACATAAATACACACTGCTGTTAAGCATGTGATGTACATTTTATTTAGATTTCAAGCAGAAGACATGACGGTGAGACAGACGGGTGGGGGGTGGGAGGGGGCGTGGTGTTTCCTTTTGTTCCACTAAAGATTCATGATCCATTTAAGTGCAGAAGGAATTCCTCTCCTGCAGATCTGAAGCCCCGTCCCAGTTCCTCTGCATGTTCAGAGTTTTCTCTCCAGAATGTTCCTCTGATCTCCTCCCAAAGCGAGCAGTGGGATTTCAGAGCTGCCACATCACTCCTCCTCCCTTTCCTCCAGCCGCTGGTTTCCATTCATTCCACTACGATATGAACATGAACTTTCAGAGCCTTCACACTTTCTTCACTCCAGTTTTCCATCAGCGGAATAAAGTCCTCCACATGAGTTTTCCTAAAAGCAGCAGCACTGTTGTGTTTTCAGGACTTTTTCAAACTGAAATGCTCCCTCTTCCTCCTCCGCCGGAGCTCCACCAAAATATCTGATGTCTAAGCGGGGAAACGTTTTGCTTTCCACAGCCAGTTATCAGCTGTGTGGTTTCTGAGTGTTGAGGACTTTGTTCGCCGCAGAAGCAGAACATTATAAGGCGGCTGCTTCAACCACAAACTCATATTTTGAATATGTGTGGTGAAATCGGTAGCTCCTGCAGGATCTGATAAATGATTTGTTGACGTGGAAAATGTGGAGGAACTTGTAAAACCAGTGAAATGCTCCTTTAAAACTGGGAATCAGATGAATCAAACTAAACTTCTGGCAGAAATTCACCAGAAGAGTCAGCTATCAGACTTTACATCGAACCAAATGGCACAGCGCTGCAGTGTGTGTGTGTGTGTGTGTGTGTGTGTGTGTGTGTGTGTGTGTGTGGTTTTTCTATGGAGTGTCGAACCTGTTCAGGCCTGTAACTCGCCCTCCCTCTTTCCCTCTCTCTCTCTCCCACTCAGTTGACTTTCGCTGAGTTCTTCTTCTTCTTCTTCAGACTGACAGGAGATTAGCGGAGTCGCCATGACGATGACTCACACTAATTCACTAATTCACTTGCAGCCCGTTCACACACATTAAAGTGAACTTAAAGTCACTCTCACTAAACACTTTAATTCCCTGAGTGACTTCCTTCCTGCTGCCGGGGGATTTAACAGCTGAACTGCATTCAGGATCAGATCTGCAGGATTACACTGCTCACGTTCCCGCAGAACACACAGAACCTGAATGGAAACCCAATTCATTTCTGTTAGAACATTACTCAACAGATCTACAGGCGACGGTTCATTTTGTCAGCATTTGTTTGGCTGACTTCCAGTCTGAGCAGTTCAGTTGTACAGTGGCTTGCAAATGTATTCAAACCCTTTGGCATTTCTCCTATTTTATTGCATTACAACCTGGAATTTAAATGTTTTTTTATTTGGATTTTACGTGATGGACCTACGACAAAATAGTCCAAAGTGGTGGAGTGAACTAACAAATGTTAAAATAATTGTATAAAAAAAAAAAAAAACCTGAGAAGTGGTGTGTGTGCATATGTATTCACCCCCTCTGTGATGAAGCCCTGACCTTCAGAGGTCACATGACATAAACAGTCTACCTGTCACATGATCGGTCACATGATCTCAGTATGTACCTGCACCTGATGGGAGCGGCCCCGGAGGCTGCATCAGCACCGGGCGAACCGCATCATGGAGACCAGGGAGCTCTCCAGACATGAAGAGAGGGCCGCCCACCAAAACTGACGGACCGGGCGAGGAGGGCATCGATCAGAGAGGCAACAACCCTAACCCAGATACTCCTGGAGCCCTGCCCTGCAAAGAGCTGGGCTTCATGGAAAACTGGCCAGAAAACAGCCACTGCTTACAATTACACTTCACATTTGGCAGACGCTTTGTGATGCAAACCGACGGACATGTGAGATTTTTAAACACCAACAAGTGAAGATCCACTTGAAAGAGAGCAAGGACATGAAGAGCCATGAAGCTCTGGTTCTGGTCCAGAGGACTGAGGAGCTACAAGGCCGAGCAGAGAGGAAGGAGGACAGCAGAGAGGCATACATATATATATACAGTACAGGCCAAAAGTTTGGACACACCTTCTCATTCAACGTATTTTCTTTATTTTCATGACTATTTACATTGTAGATTCTCACTGAAGGCATCAAAACTATGAATGAACACATGTGGAGTTATGTACTTAACAAAAAAAGGTGAAATAACTGAAAACATGTTTTATATTCTAGTTTCTTCAAAATAGCCACCCTTTGCTCTGATTACTGCTTTGCACACTCTTGGCATTCTCTCGATGAGCTTCAAGAGGTAGTCACCTGAAATGGTTTTCACTTCACAGGTGTGCCTTATCAGGGTTAATTAGTGGAATTTCTTGCTTTGTCAATGGGGTTGGGACCATCAGTTGTGTTGTGCAGAAGTCAGGTTACTACACAGTCGACAGCCCTATTGGACAACTGTTAAAATTCATATTATGGCAAGAACCAATCAGCTAACTAAAGAAAAACCAGTGGCCATCATTACTTTAAGAAATGAAGGTCAGTCAGTCCGGAAAATTGCAAAAACTTTAAATGTGTCCCCAAGTGGAGTCGCAAAAACCATCAAGCGCTACAACGAAACTGGCACACATGAGGACCGAACCAGGAAAGGAAGACCAAGAGTCACCTCTGCTTCTGAGGACAAGTTCATCCGAGTCACCAGCCTCAGAAATCGCAAGTTAACAGCAGCTCAGATCAGAGACCAGATAAATGCCACACAGAGTTCTAGCAGCAGACCCATCTCTAGAACAACTGTTAAGAGGAGACTGCGCCAATCAGGCCTGCATGGTCAAATAGCTGCTAGGAAACCACTGCTAAGGAGAGGCAACAAGCAGAAGAGATTTGTTTGGGCCAAGAAACACAAGGAATGGACATTAGACCAGTGGAAATCTGTGCTTTGATCTGATGAGTCCAAATTTGAGATCTTTGGTTCCAACCGCTGTGTCTTTGTGAGACGCAGAAAAGGTGAACGGATGGATTCCACATGCCTGGTTCCCACTGTGAAGCATGGAGGAGGAGGTGTGATGGTGTGGGGGTGTTTTGCTGGTGACACTGTTGGGGATTTATTCAAAATTGAAGGCACACTGAACCAGCATGGCTACCACAGCATCCTGCAGC
This sequence comes from Myripristis murdjan, assembly GCF_902150065.1. Taxonomy (NCBI): domain Eukaryota; kingdom Metazoa; phylum Chordata; class Actinopteri; order Holocentriformes; family Holocentridae; genus Myripristis; species Myripristis murdjan. The sequence goes on from NC_044000.1 coordinate 26,190,720, forward strand.
GACATGCCATCCCATCCGGTTTGCACTTAGTTGGACGATCATTTATTTTTCAACAGGACAATGACCCCAAACACACCTCCAGGCTGTGTAAGGGCTATTTGACCAAGAAGGAGAGTGATGGAGTGCTGCGGCAGATGACCTGGCCTCCACAGTCACCGGACCTGAACCCAATCCAGATGGTTTGGGGTGAGCTGGACCGCAGAGTGAAGGCAAAGGGGCCAACAAGTGCTAAACACCTCTGGGAACTCCTTCAAGACTGTTGGAAAACCATTTCAGGTGACTACCTCTTGAAGCTCATCGAGAGAATGCCAAGAGTGTGCAAAGCAGTAATCAGAGCAAAGGGTGGCTATTTTGAAGAACTAGAATATAAAACATGTTTTCAGTTATTTCACCTTTTTTTGTTAAGTACATAACTCCACATGTGTTCATTCATAGTTTTGATGCCTTCAGTTAGAATCTACAATGTAAATAGTCATGAAAATAAAGAAAACACATTGAATGAGAAGGTGTGTCCAAACTTTTGGCCTGTACTGTATATATATATATATATATATATATATATATATATATATATATATATATATTTATTTTTTTACAGTCAGTTAGGTGAGCAGGTGTTCTCTGAAGACCTGGTTTTTAGCCTCCTCTTACAGACTGAGAGGGACTCTGCAGGTCGAATGGAGTTTGGTGGCTCGCTCCTCCAGCAAGGAACCACAGAGGAGCAGAGTCCAGCTGCTGGTTCAGGGCCTTGTTGTGCTGGAGGCTTCAGGCGTCGCTACACGGCGGAGCGAGGAGGGCAGGAGGGAGCGAACACCTGGAGGAAGGAGTCGCCAAAAGGCATGCTGGAGACTCCCCAAATGGACGGAAGAAGAACTCTGGTCAGATGATGGTATGACTGAACTTTCCAGCCATCAAGGAAAACAAACCTCTGATCAGCCCGGGACCCCCATCCCCAACAAGCACCAGTCACTCCTGGAAGACCCTTACAACCTTCGCTCAGGTGACTCCACCAACACTGACCACAGTCGACACAACAGGAAGGAGCACTGAGCAAACTGCTGTGCAAAAAAGGTCAGCAACGCCTTTTTTGCCTGAGAAAGCTTGCCAAACTCCAGATTGATAGGACTTTGATGAAAATGTTTTATGCTGCCGTTACTGAGTCTGTCATTTCCTTCTCCATCATCTGTTGGTATGGGAACCTCTGTGACAAAGACAGGAACTCCCTCGGGAGGATTGTGAGAGTTGCTACTAAAGTTGCTGGGGTGAACTTTAATGGCGACATCTTTAAAACACAGGTGCTCAAGAAGGCCAAGTCCATTCGTATGGATGACTCCCATCAGCTCAGAGTATAAGCTGCTTCCTTAAGGCCTTTGTCTAGCTGTCCCCCCGGCCATTAAAAACCGGTACAGGTTCTCCGTTGTGCTTCCATCCGGGCTTTAAACGCTGCAGAGAGGAGAAGGCGACGCTCTGTGCTGCTGTTTGTATTTGCACCAGTCCAACCTGTTGTTTCCTTGTGTTTTTGTCTGATGTTCAACGGGCTGAGGTGTATATTTGAAGATGCAATACTCCTGCCTAGTTTATCTGTTGGTATTCAAGTTACGCTTTAGCTTATTTATTTTACCGGTACCTGTTATGCACTTTAATGTGAATGGTGCCTTCATGAAATGTACCACTGTGGTGAGCCGGTGCTTGCTACCTGCCACCTGTTGCTAATTGTGCGCTGTGTGTTTGGTGTGTTTTTGTCCTTTCAAAGTCTGCTGCAAAGCAAATCGCCCTTTTTGGGACAATTAATGAAGTGAAGTGAAGTGAAGTGAACCTAAGGATCCAGTGGTTTCATTGACCTGGAGAACGTGACCACAGGTGAGACAGCTGGGACGTCCCGCCGGACCGCCAGAGCTGAGGAGGAGAGACGTCTTCAGGAATCCCGAGATCTCGATTCAACCGCGGTAAGAGAATGAAACTCTGCACCGGGAAGCTGATGAGGCGGCTGAGGGGTAAATCAACATGACCTTCAGTCAGGTGACCCGGGTTCAAATCCAAGCTCAACAGTGTTTACTTTTAGGCAGCTAACGTTAGCCAGCTAAAATAAGGAAATATTTGTGAATTCGCTACTTACACGACCAGTTTTTTGTGAAACATTAAACATTACACTCTCTTTTTCTGATTTTAAAGAAGAAGACGCTGAAGTTTTCTCCAGTATTTCCTCCAGAAACTCTGTTTGGAGAGAGCTGAGCTTCTGTTCTGCTGACTCTGTTTAGTCTCCGCGGCGCCCCCTGCAGGTGGACACACTCTTCTGTGTGCACACACTCAGATACAGATTTCCGGGTTCCACATTTTCAGCTGAGATGTTTTTGGATGTCGATCACTTCCTGTGGGCGGGGCTTAAGCCGAAACAGTTTATCCAAGCCTGCTGTAGCTGAGCAGATTCCACTGAGCAAAACACACACTCTGTCTCACACACACACACACACACACACACACACAGCACCTGTGACATCAGCTCATTACTGTCTATTCAGCCTCAAATTCCACGACTAAAAACAGCATTCCTACACACAGCAACACAACGCTACAACACAAACTCATCACAGCCTATTGTCAACACACACACACACACACACACACACACACTCACACACACACTCACAGACATACACACACGCAGCTGCTTGTCATCAAATCAGCACATTATTGCTCTATTCACAGCAGCTGCTCAGTTGAATGATGAGCGCTCAGGTATTCAGTCACATGCACGCACGCGCACACACACACACACACACACACACACACACACACACACACACACACACACACACACACACACACACACACACACACACACGGTCATGCATGTGATTTTTCCACAGAGTTTATTTTCCTTCATGAAGCAACAGGACTGAGGCTTTCAGCCAATCAGAGAGCTGCACTGCCTCTGACTAACCAATAAACACCAAACACCAAAATATCTGATGGCCAAGTTTAAACGTGTGTGTGTGTGTGTGTGTGTTTGTGTGTGTGTGTGTTAGCGCTGACCTTCAGCTCCAAGTGAAAGGTCATCTTCAAAGCTGCAGCCGTTCCTGTGCACCCCTGCAACACACACACACACACACACACACACACACACACATTACAGAAGAGAGTGGCAGGGTTGTGAAACGTGTGGACGTGCGCACACATGCTAACATATCTGAACACACACACACCTGGAAAATGTTGCTCACCTTTGCTGGGAGAAGCAGCCTGATCATCCAGAGAGGCAGCGAGAGGCGTCCTGTGTGAGCAACACACACACACACACACA
>NC_044000.1:26199020-26249020 GCF_902150065.1 Myripristis murdjan
TTTAAATTCCATAGTGTTTTTAAATTTGGGTGTATGTGTATGAGTGTGTGTGTGTGTGAGTCTATTTATGTGTTATATATGTTTTTATGTAAAACACTTTGGGCTGCTCCTTTGGTAAGAAAAGTGCTCTATAAATAAAGTTTGATTGATTGACTGATTGATTTACAGGTTTTTACAGCAGAGTCGGTCAGTCTGTCCTGTTTTACTGCCATAAAAGTGACTGAAGTGACATGAACAGAATGAAAAATTTATGTATTAGATAAATGAGATATTGACAGAGTTTTCCTTTGGGGACAGAATTTGCGGTTGAAAAAGGTCATAAATCATAAATAAAGGTCATACTGCAAAACGTTTAAAATGGCAGTGCTGTCGTATCGTGATAATGTGGTGTCGTGGTGCCTCAGGTAACTCTCAGCCCTAACCTTCCTAAGTGTTTCGGACATATTGACTCAGTCGCTTCTCCCTCTCTCACTGGGGCCGAGCGGGACGTCCCACATCAGCTCTGATGTCGCTAATAATAATCAATAATTAATCTGACGTGCAGCATTTCCCAACAACAACAACAACAACAACAACATCATCATCATATTGGAGTTAAAATTTTCCTGTGGCCCGTCTGCAAATCTAATTCAACAGTCCACACACACACACACACCTTGGTCTGCGGTTGTCTCCATGTCCAGAGCTCCTCTCTCCATCAGACAGACGGACACTGACCCATCAGCAGCTGGACGAGAGACTACAGCTGACACACCTGGAGAGAGAGAGAGAGAGAGAGAGAGAGAGAGAGAGAGAGAGAGAGAGAGAGAGAGGGAGAGAGAGAGAGAGAGATTCAGCCTGGGTTAGGGTTAGTGTGTGTGTGTGTGTGTGTGTGTGTGCTCTTTATAATTGATGCTGACTTTACCCACACTGAGAGAGACAGACAGACAGACACACAGACACACACACACACACACACACACACACACACACACACACACACACACACACACACTCCTGTGGTTCAAAGGGTTAAATCCAGTGAAGCCGCGTTCCTCTGATCAGCTCACGTACTGATCATTATAATCAATAATAAAAAAAATCATTATTCTAATCAATACTCTGACATGACATTCCATGGGATTTGGAGAGCTGTGGTGTTTCTGCTTCCTGTGCCACCTGAAGGGAGAGGCTGGTTTGTTTGTTTGTTTGTTTACCATCAGCTTTAGTCAGAAACCCTCAGCACTTGGTCCTTCACACCTGGTTCCTATGGATGTTTTTTGTGTGTCATGATGAGCTCAACATTATGTAAGTCATTTTATTTTATTTTACTTCATATTTTTATTTTATTTCATTTCTGTTGTTTTCATGTTTTGTTTTGTTTTGTTTTGTGTGCATCATTTAAAAAGTGATCATTTCTGTGTGATGACGGCAGTGAGCTCTGTGACTCCATGTTTTATCAAGCAGCTGAGCTCAACTGTTCAGGATGTTCATGTTAATAATGTTAATAATTATCGTGTTAATAATAATCATGTTTACAATACTAATGTTAATATGAATAAAGTTAATAATAATAATGTTAATATTAATAAAGTTAATCATAATAATGTTTATAATAATAATGTTAATAATAATGTTAATACTGATAAAGTTAATAATAATAAAGTTAATATTAATAATGTTAATAATAATAAAGCTGTTGTCGTTAATGACGGAGCTGATGTCTGATGTTTAGTTCTGCTTCATATCAGCGACACAAATACCACCACTTAATATCACCATTATTATCAATATTATTAATATCATCATCGTCATCAGTATTGATGAATTATCAGTCCCTGCCCTTCCTCAGGCTGACAGTCAGAGTTTATCAATAATCAATAATCAGCAGATTGACAGACTCTGCAGCCGTCCTCCTCACAGGCTCTGCCCTCACTGATCTGTATTTTTTGTTTGTTTTTTTCCCCACCTTTTCTGTTAGTTCTCCCACACACACACACACACACACACACACACACACACACACACACACACACACACACACACGCACACGGTGACTTCTCAGCTCATGATGTCAGCAGGGAGTGGGGCTGACAGGTGATGTCAGGTGTGGGCGGGGCCTCTCAGGGCCATAATCAATAGTTCACTTCATTTTGAAGTAGCTGTACACACACACACACACACACACACACACACACACAGATGTGGTCGTTCCCAGGACAGGCGTGTGCCTGTGAAGTTAGATAAAAACTCCACCACACTGCATTGTGGGAGTCTGGCACTGATATTTTTAGCTGCGTGACATTTTCTCCTGAGGTGGAGACGACTTCCTGTCTGCCACCGCGCCGCGCCGTGCCGCACGCTGACCGCTAACAGAGTGACATGAGAGAGGAAAGAGACGAGACGCCATGTTGGTCCAGACCAGACACCCTTCATCACTGAGGAGTCTTCATTACTGAGGACTCTTCATCACTAAGGAGTCTTCCTCACAGAGGAGTCTGAGGAGTCTTTATCACAGAGGAGTCTGAGGAGTCTTCATCACTGAGGAGTCTGAGGAGTCTTCATCACTGAGGAGTCTGAGGAGTCTTCATCACTGAGGAGTCTGAGGAGTCTTTATCACAGAGGAGTCTGAGGAGTCTTCATCACTGAGGAGTCTGAGGAGTCTTCATCACTGAGGAGTCTTCATCACTGAGGAGTCTGAGGAGTCTTCATCACTGAGGAGTCTGAGGAGTCTTCATCACTGAGGAGTCTTCATCACAGAGGAGTCTTCCTCTCTTGCTGACTGAGCAGATTTTGATGTTCAGACTGAAAAACAACCTGCTGACCTTTAGTGACGACCGCCTGGAACCTTCCAGGGCGTCAACCGTCTGTGTGTGTGTGTGTGTGTGTGCCTGACTGAGCAGCCTGAAAATATGCAAGAAATTAACAGAAAAGCAGAATATTAGTTCAACCTGCTGCTGACATGTCAGACATGACAGGAGCTCTGCCGAGTTTATACTGTTTTTACAATATTACACTTCATATACTTTTTTACTGGTGATTTGACAACTTTATCAATAGGTTTTGTTTGTGTTGTTTGTTTGTGTTGTTGTGTTATGCACAACATGTTGGAACCACTGTTTATTTAACAAAAAAAAACTGCTATAAAACTTATTTACATATATAACTAATAAGGCTGACCACAATGCTCCACAGATTCAAAGGTTCAATCGTTGCCATGGTGACTGATGGCAAAAAGTAAACATTCATTCATTCATTCATTCGGGAGGTGGTTAACAGTGCAGGAAAAACAACAACCTGCACGACGGGGGCAGCAGGACGATGGGTTGCTATGGTGATGATGTATTGTTTGCAACAAAAGCATTATATAGTCAGCTACATTTAACAGTTTTGTATAATAATATTCAGTTTCAGTGATTCACACGGCGAGCAGCTGATCAGCCTGATCGGCCTGATCAGGCTGCTGCAGGACCACTACAGGCTCAAATACTGCAACCCTACACATTACTGCAGTATAACACAACGTAATACTACAACAGTACAATACTACAACATGAAACTTGAAACTACAACAACAACAACAATGACAACGACGATGACAGTACAACACCAGGCCGTCCAGTGTCTCAGTGAAGCTTCACACATCCAACTTTTACTGCCAAAGACGTGAAGCCTGAATAAGAATGTGTGAAACAGGAAATGAATGTTTGGGATAAAGAACAGAACCACTTCCTGTGGGGAGAGAGAGAGAGAGAGAGAGAGAGAGAGAGAGAGAGAGAGAGACAGAGAGAGAGAGACAGAGAGAGAAAGAGAGAGAGAGAGACAGAGAGAGAGAGAGAGAGAGAGAGAGAGAGAGAGACAGAGAGAGAGAGAGAGAGAGAGAGAGAGAGAGAGAGAGAGAGAGAGAGAGAGAGAGAGAGAGAGAGAGACAGAGAGAGGGAGAGAGACATAATGGGTGGATGGAGTATTTTTAGAGCTCTCCCCCACTTCTAAATACAAAACAGACTGGAATGCTGAACAATACAAACAAACAAACAGAAACACACACGCACACACACACACACACACACACACACACACACAAACGGTTTGAAGAGAATTAAACTTCCTGATTAGAGACAGACATCACAGAGTTTCAACATTTCTCTGAATGTGACCGTCCTGAACAATAACAGCAGAAACAAATATATATGTATAAGACAGATGTAGGAACACATATAGGAACATGAACTAAAACAGCTGACTAACATCTCTGAGGATCAAATAAAACACACACACACACACACACACACACACACACAGAGAGAGGGAGAGAGAGAGAGGGAGAGAGAGAGAGACAGACAGTGTGCAGACAGGGATGTGGTCATGATGAAGAAGCTCTAAGAAATGGGACAGAACAGGCTGTCTAGGTGTGTGTGTGTGTGTGTGTGTGTGTGTGTGTGTGTGGTGAAGATGCCTCAGTATGAGAGAATCCAGCAGCTTCCTGACCTGGAGACGCCACAGACCTGAAGTAGAGCAGCGTGCTGCAGTACACAGTACTACAATACTGCAGCATAACCCTGTAATCTAACAGCACAGTAGTACTACAGTACACTACAAAGTAACACTACACACCACAGGCCTGCACTACAACAGTACAATGTGGTAGCTCTACACTACAATACTACACTACAACCAGTATTAAATCTGGTATTTAAAGGTACAAGTACTTGGTCGTCTCCTGAAATGTGTTTTTTTGTTTTAGTCAGATGTTGCTCATGTATTTTAGATTAGTCTTCAGTCAAGTTTTAGTCACAAGCTCTTCAAATAATTTTAGCCACTGTCATTTTAGTCAGTTTAGTAAAATGACATGACATGATTACGAAAATACTGTTAATTGTTCTGAGCTTCCTTGGCTAATTGTTCTGGCTGGAATTAATTTGCTCTTCAGTAACATTTTACAATAAGTGAGCATCATTTTTAACACTATTAAATTTACACCTGAAACAATACAAAGGATAAACTACACCTCAACTATGTCAACAACCTACTGCCATGCTGTAGTGTTGTAGTGTTGTCTACAACAACTCTACATCACTTTGCTACAACACCACAAGACTACAACATGAAACTACCACACTGCAACAACACTACAACATAAAACTACCACACTGCAACAACACTGCAACATGAAACTACCACACTGCAACAACACTGCAACATGAAAGTACAGCTTGAAACCACACTGCACCACAACAATACAAATCTGCAGTGCAACACAGCGCCTCAACAGCACACTCTACACACTCAACACTTCAGTGCTGTACAACACGACAACACTACAGTAACAACACAACACTACAACACACTACAGAGCCACACTACAAGATTCCAGTAATAACACTACGGTAACAACACCATACCACAACACCACACTACAAGACTACACAACAACACCACAGTAACAACACCACACTACAACATTATAGTAACAGCACTATACTACAAGACACTACAACACTACTTTACAACAACACCGTAACAACACTTCACTACAACACTACACGATAACACTACAGTAATGCCACAGTAACCACAGTCCAACACTACAACACTACAGTAACAACACTACACCAAAACACAACAATACAGTAACAACACTACTGTAGTTGCGGTAACAACACCATGGTAACAACACTACACTACACTGTAACTACAGTAGCAACACAACACTAATGTAATTACAGTAACGGCACGGTTGTAACAGCACTACACCGGCTGACACTGAGACTACTGGTGGTTCCTTCAGCTTCATATTGTTCAGGAGACAAACGTGTTTTGGATTACACAGCGGCTCATAAGTTCGGTCAGTCGTTCTTCGACCTGTGAGCGTCTGTGATGTGAGGCCGAGCGGCCGGGACCGTCCAGCCAGTTCAAACTCACATTTCCTCCGTGGCGTTTGCTTTGAGCTCAGCTGTTTTGTATGTCTCTGTTTGTTTACCCAGCACTTACGTCAGAACTGGAAAGAACTAATAAATCACCAAACACTTGCTATGTTTTGTGATAGTAATGAATTACTTTTCACATTGCTCCCGAGAAATGTAGTGATACCACACGTTACACTACTTTTGCATGATTCCAAATTAATTGTGTCAGTCCTACTGGGCTTCATTGGGATGATAAATGGTACAGAGCCAAGCCACATTTACAGTCTAAGTAATAAAAAACACTAACAAGTGAAGGGTAATTATTTTTTTAAAAGGTGTTTACATGCAGCATGGTGGGGGGTGGGACTGTCTACATATATTGCAGTAATAATGAGGTTAAAGCAGTAATGAGCAGGAACTGTTTTAATATCAACGATGTCTTTTAGGGTTGGGCAGTGTCAAAATGTTCCCACCAGCCACCACCACTCCATCTATTACCAATATATCATGGCCTGTTGTGGGTTATGAATGAACTGTGCTCAGCTGCTCAGTGGAAACTAAGCAGGATGGCAGGACAGCAGGACAGGAGGACGGCAGGACAGAAGGACAGCAAGACAGGAGGACAGGAGGACGGCAGGACAGGAGGACGGCAGGACAGGAGGACAGGAGGATGGCAAGACAGGAGGACAGCAAGACAGAACGACGGCAGGACAGGAGGACGGCAGGACAGGAGGACAGTAGGACAGGAGGACGGCAGGACAGGAGGACAGTAGGACAGGAGGACGGCAGGACAGGAGGATGGCAGGACAGGAGGCCCGCAGGAGGCCGGCAAGATGGCAGGATGGCAGGACAGCAGGACAGGAGGACAGCAGGACAGGAGGGCGGCAGGACAGGGGGACAGCAGGACGGCAGGACAGGAGGACAGCAGGACAGTATCTGCTCTGTTAGACACATCCACAGCCTCACAGCGTCTACCTGCTGCTCACAGGCGACTTCACTTTCACTTTCCTTTCCGCTAGCAGGAACCACAGACGAGCTCCACAGAACGTTACCAGCAGAACCTGAGCACCTTTCAATCTGAAAAAAAAAAAAAAAAAAAAAAAAAACAAGAAAAGAAAACGAAACAACTTAACAGCAGACACCTACCCCGACAACTACTGACAACTACTTTGTCATTGGTGGCCTCAAACGCCTCGCCAGCTGCCACTCACCCTGGTTACTATGGAGACACACAGGTGTAGACATGCAAGGGTGTGTGTGTGTGTTAGTGTCAGTGTATGTGTGTGTGTGTGTGTGTGTGTTGCTGACCTGATCATCTTTATTGATGACAAGCAGGTGTGACATCACAACAACAACAAGAGTCATGTGATCCTGCACCTCCTAAGTCTTAGTGAGCTTCCTTCCCATGATGCACCCTGCTCTCTCGCGCTCTCTCTTTCTGAGGCCAAACTCATTTCCTGTCCTGAGCCCTACATTCCCAACACTGAACACACACACACACACACACACTGCAGTGTTTACACTCTTGGTCTTCTACTTCTGACTGTTCTTAGTTATTATTATTATTATTACTATTATTATTATTATTATTATTATTATTATTATTGATTAGCGTGTTTCAGCATGTCGCACACACACTCTTTATCTGTTCTTTTATTATCACTATTATTATTATTCCACTTTAGTTTTTGCATTAATACACACAGCACACTGAATACACACTGTTCAAACTTTAAACTGGTCATCTTAATGGGAACAAACTGGTGTAACTGGTTCACACACACACACACACACACACACACACACATAGCATGCACACACACAGTCAGAGATCACCTGGAGACAGAACGGTCAGTGAGGTGACACTGGACTGAAGGCACACACACACACACACACACACACACACACACCACCTCTCACCTTCCTGTCAGGAATGCAGATTGAATCACATGAGGCTGAGTGGATCCACCTGTGTTAGCTCAGTAAACACACACACACACACGCACACACACACACACACACACACACACACACACACACACACACATGCACACACACAAAACTTGAGGGTGCCTGACAGTCAAGGTGTGGCTCCAAATTGCGCACAGTGTAAACTCTCTCTCTGTCTCACACTCACTCATTCACACGCGCACACACACATGCACACACACATGCACACACACACACACTCACACACACACTGAAGAGCTTCTCTAAACTTGATCAGCAGCTTCAGACCACAAACAGAAGCCGTCCTGATGTGATGGTCTGCAGGTCAAACTCCCTCACATCCCGCTGGAAACTCAATGAAACACTAAAACAAACTTTACTGCAGTAAAATCACAGTAAAAACTCACTTATACACACCACATGACCCAATGAGACACACTGACCTACACAGGCAACACAGGAAAACCCACTGACACACTGGACACACTGAGACTCAGTAAAACACACACCGACACAAACACAACAACACACAACAACACACACATCCACTAACCATTAAACACCTCACCGGAGCCTCAGAGCAGAACCACAGAACCTCATTAGAACCTCAGAGAGAACATGTCCACCTCCTCTGAGCTGCTGCTGCAGCAAGTCAACTAAACAACAACCACAACAACAACCACAACTACAATAACAACAGAAACAAACAACAGTAACAACTACAACAGCCTATCTACCCAGCATCACTACATCTACAGCAACTACAGCAACTACAACAATTACAGCAACAACAGCAACAACAACAGCATCACAAAAACAAAAAGAACAGCAACTACAGCAACAAGTGTGTCTCCCCCAGCATCACAATAACAACAACAGCAGCAACAACAGCAACAGCTACAGCAGTACAGCGCGCAGTGCGGGGCTCAGCAGTACCTGCGGCAGTAGTATTACTTGTATCAGCAGCAGTAGTAGTAGTAGTGGTAGTAGTAGTAGTAGCAGCAGCTCCAGCAGTATGCAGTACTCTGTGTGCAGTTTGTAGTATTATATCAGTGAGTGGCGGTGTGGTGAGACTGTCTCACCGTCATTCCGCAGCTGTCTGTCTCTCTGCTCTCAAACTGTCAAACTTCTCCAAACTTCTCTAAAAAAAAAAAAATCACACGCCAACATTCCTTCCGCTTCCGGACCAGCGGCAGCGCGAGGCGGCGGGGGGAGTGTCCGCCAGGCTGGAGGCTCGAGACAGGAAACCTCTGAAACACACACACATCCCGCCACCTGGCGGACAAAACACGGAACTGAAGGCATATTATTATTATTAATAATAATAATAATAATAATAATAATAATAATTATTATTATTATTATTATAATTACTATTATTATTATTATTTTAAAGTTTTATTGGCTGAAATCTTAATTTCCAGCCAGTGGTGCAGGATGATGTCACTGTTTAGATGCTCTGATTGACAGGCAGTCGAGGTCATGTGAGGTCATTTCACCTCAACACAGAAGGAGGTGAAAAATGTAAACCACAGGAAGAATGTTTCAAAACATCTGGGATCTTCTTCCATTGGTTGGAATCTGTAATCTAATATCCTGTTCCCGCGTGATGTTTCCAAGTAAAAGTCAAAAGTGGTCTTCCAGTTTATTTCTATTAATTCAATATTACACTCAAGAAGTGAATTTAGGGCACAGTACCAAGTGAAATAAATGTAACTGATAGACTATCAGGCCTCTGTGTGACACACTTGGTGTTTTATTAGATGTGGTTCCAGTAGCATCAAACAAACTTGTCAGCCAATAAGGAGCGAGCATCAGAGCTGCTGAGATTATTCCGCTGTTTTGTGGATGATATTCTGTGCCAGATTAACAGACGCATCACCTGAAGCAAACAGGAAAAAAGACGATTTTAAGATGAAACTCTGAACATAACCTGAGAGGTGTAGGCCTACTACGAAGCAGGTTTAGTGGGTTAGCGAGGTATGTTGAGTCTAAACCCAGGCTTTCCTGTATCACGAAGGTGGCTCTCTTTTAACCCGGCAAGATCACCATGGTAACTTATGCTTAACTCATAACCTGGTCCCGACCAGGTTGTGAGCTAAGCTATAAAAGCGGCGCTATCTCACCCAGGTGAAACCACAAAGTAGCCTAATTTTTGTCCGGTGATTGGTGACACATATGCGCAATGCAGGTATAGGCTACTATTAGCGGTGCACAGACTTCACGTTTGTTAGAAATATTCCGTTGTATCACAGACTTTGTTATAGTAGCCTACTTTTTTTTTTTTTTTTTAAAGGAAACCCCTTATATTATAACGGTGACTGTCACGGCATCCGAAGGTGATGATTGGACGGGCGCAGCCCGTGGTGATTCAAACGCACTCCAAACGCCACTTATTCCGATTTAGAAAAAAAGATTTAAATAAACATCAACAGAAATGGCTCCATAATTCTAGTTAAACTTTAAATGTAACGAAAAATTATCTGAAACTACTGACAAGTAGGCTAGCTCTAAGCAGCGTAAACAGTGGTCAAAATTGTCATGTAGGCTAACCATGGTAACCACCGCCTGCTCCGTCCGACACTGCTAGACTCACGCACACACACCTTCAGTCACCTGACTTAACCTCAGGCTTTACCTCCAATTCCTAGGCAACACTCCCATAAAGCTACTGAAGTTACATGTTTCTAAACTAAAATTCATAATACTGAATGAATATTGCAGCAATTATTTAAAATGGCTTTAACAGTGACAGAATCCCCAACCTTTGCGATTCCTTTGAAATTAATCGCCAGCACTCCTCTCTCGCCTTATTTGCGGCCACAGTGTTGCTCTTAGCATTACTTTTATTTTTAAAATGTTCATAGCTTTCCATAAGGACTTGCCGTCCTCTTGCGTGAAATATGCAGCCCGTGAACGGTCCATTTTCCGCGGAAGTAGAATCATATGACGCCCAAATCGCCCCCTTTTATATGAACGCGCACAGAGCACAGAGCTGACAGCCGGACTTAACAAACCTTGATGATAACCACCGTCGTGATACCACTTAACTTTGACTGGAGCTTTAGGTTTTGCTGAGCCTGATAGTGAACACAAAGCCTGGCTATGTTGAGCCTCCTTCGTAGTACAGCCCTCTGGTCCGGAGCAGGTTGTGTTTTCAGCATTTGTTACCATGGTGATGAAGCCGGGTCAAAAGAGCGCCGCCTTCGTGACACAACAAACTCCTTAGACTCAGCACACCTCTCCGAGCGGGTAACCTCACCTCGCTGACCGGGTAACCTCACCTCTCCGAGCGGGTAACCTCACCTCGCTGACCGGGTAACCTCACCTCTCCGAGCGGGTAACATCACCTCGCTGACCGGGTAACCTCACCTCTCCGAGCGGGTAACCTCACCTCTCCGAGCGGGTAACCTCACCTCGCTGACCGGGTAACCTCACCTCTCCAAGCGGGTAACCTCACCTTGCTGACCGGGTAACCTCACCTCACCGAGCGGGTAACTCACCTCGCTTACCCGGTAACCTCACATCGCTGACCGGGTAACCTCAACTCGCTGACCCGGTAACCTCACCTCGCTGACCGGGTAACCTCAACTCGCTGACCCGGTAACCTCACCTCGCTGACCCGGTAACCTCACCTCGCTGACCAGGTAACAAGTCATGAGGTGTCGCCCTCGGCCCGGAGACGTCCAGGACTCCGACCACCGGCCACTTCCCGAGCACCGCCCATCTCTGGCAGGTCCGACGTTTGGAAAGCGGATCAGGAAGTGGCGTGTGTCACTATGTTTCCATGTATTGTTGCTCGTGGTAACACTGACATGAAACGATCAGTCCTTCTTCAACAGAGAGTTCAGTTTTTTTCTTGTTGTGCTGTGTGTGTTCACTGAATTATCCTGTCACTTTCTTTTCCTGCTCATGCTCACACGGAAGAAGCCGCTCAGGAATGCGAATGGGGGTTTCCATGGCGACAGAGCTCGGGTTTCTCCAGCAGAACAGCAGCAGTACCTGTGCTAACCGGCTTTCTCTTCATCATTAACCTGACCCTGTCTACATTGCAGTTCAGAAACTATTATTGTTGTTGTTATTGATTCTGTTTTGTTTAATATGACTATTATTATTATTATTGTTATTATTATTGTTTATCACTGACATTTATTTACCTATTTTCCTATTTTCATGAGGCTCATGTTGATGTTTCTGTGTAACCTCATTTCATGTTTTTTTTGTTTTTTTTGTTTTTTCATTTTTCCAGTTTGTTTGCTTGTCATTATATTCTCGGGGTCATGTGACTGCCTCCCATTGGTTGTTGCAATGGCACAGGTGAGGCCACACCTGTGCTGTTGACTTTTTAATGATTTATCTGCAACAATAAAGTTTTTTTTTTTCTTCCTGGCTGTAACCATCCTCTCCAGTTGGAGTGTGTGGACCTACTTCTTGTTTGAACTCTGAACTGGTGTGTGTTTTCTCGTGTGTGTTTTCTCATGTGTGTTCTCAGAGTTTGTCCTCCAGGTGTGTTCTCTGTCCGGCTGTTTGTCCTCCAGGTGTGTTCTCTGTCCAGCTGTTTGTCCTCCATCAGCAGCAGGAAACTGAGGGGCTGCAGCTCAGAGGACGAGCGTGAGCTTCATGTGCACGACGTCCTCGCTTCAATCCCTAGCGTCTCCATGGCAACTGTGACAGCTGTAATTTAGTGGGAGGTCAGCAGCAGGGCTCAGATTTGGAGTTTTAAAGCAATGTTGCAGGGACCCTCATGGACCGGGTGTAGATGTGTGTGAACGCTGAACTGGAGTGACACTGAGGAGCATCAGACAGAGCTCTGAGTCAGGGGAGGAAAGTTCAATCTGCGAGGTTTTAGTTTCAGTATTTAAAGGTGTGTGTCACCATTAAAGACGCGCAGGTTTCCATGTGAAAGTAATGAATGACGAGTCACTGCTGTGAGAGAAACGGATCTCCTTGTTCCTAAATCCCGTGGCAAAGTAGAATCTGATGAGATTCTACTGTGGGGCCTCCAGAGGAAGAAAGAAAAGTACAAGAGAAAGTATTTTTTTCTCATAAGTGTGTGACTTTAATCTTGAAAATTCTAAGTTTTGTCTTAGTATATTACCAAGGTTGACCTGAATATTTGCAAAAAATTTAATCAATAAAATAATTAGTTAAATTTTGAAAAGAAAAAAATGTATAAAAGAGGAAACAATATCAGAAATGTATTTTTAAAAAAAAAATAGAGAAAAATGTCCGCAAAACTACATTTATGATCATTACAAATGCATATTTAAAATGATGTTAGAGCAAAAGGATTTTCTTTTTTCTGTTTTTTTTTCACAAGTTTTTGTGCTAATTTTCTTTTCTTCTTTTTTTTTTTTTTAGTTTCATTACTTTATTTTTCTAGTTGCTTAGTCTCAGGTCATTTCCTTGTTTGTTTCCACTGAATTCCATTGAACAGTCTGCAGTACCAAGAAATGTCCACATGGGGGAGACAAAGCACCACCACTCTCTCTCTCGCTCTCTCTCTCTCTCACACACACACACACACACACACACACACACACGTGCACAGAGGAAACTCCTGTAGGTGTGCAGGTGGTTGATGTCCCTGAGGAGGAAGTGAGTTTCTTCTTCTACATATTTAAAAGTCTTTTTGTCTGGCAGGTGTGCATACTCTGCACACCTGTGTGTGTGTGTGTGTGTGTGTGTGTGTGTGTGTGTGTGTGTGTGTGTGTGTGTGTGTGGAAGCAGCAGGTCAGTGATGAAAAACACAGTGCTGGGTGCAGTGGTAGTGCATGTCTCCGCCTGCAGGTGGCGCTGTGGCTCTGGCAGCAGTTTGACCCCCTGCTGTTCCTCACTGATGAAGATGCATCTGTACTCATCCTCAGTGGAGTGGAGCTCATGTCTCTGTATGGAGCCTTGTACTGACCTTTTTAACTTGTAATAATTTCCCAGTTTGGGATCAATAAAGTAAATCTATCTATCTATCTATCTATCTATCTATCTATCGTTACCTTTAACTTGATATTATTATTATTAGTGCCTTGGGCCGAAGGCCTGAGGTCATTGTTGTTGTTGTTGTTGTCCTTGACTGTGCTGTGTCACTGAGGCAGACTCCTGTGTGCACTGTCTATTAGAGTAAGGATTATCAGCTGACCTTGTATTATTGATTATGGATTTGGGATTTGAGCTGAGATTTGAAAACAGTCGAAGAGTTTAAAGGTTTAGTGGCAGACAGTGAGACCCTGTGGCCAGCAGAGGGCGTCCACGAGCACCTGGCACGTCCTATAGAGGGTTGATTTCTTAGGGTTTTTTTCTTACGGTGTCCTATATTAATTTTATGTCATTATTTAAGTATTTATTTAATTGATCTAATATTGTGTCTTTTTTTACATTTTCATGTCTTTTTTCTGTAAGAAGGAAACTTTCCTGAGGAAGACACCGTTCCTCAAAGTTATTTGAGCTGAGCTGCAGTTGATTGCAAAAGTGCTTAACTCGTTTACAGTCAATTTTGTTGTGCACTCCCTCTACTGCTGTATGACTTGTGCAGATGAACAGCAGAGCGCTGCTGTGATTCTGCTGCCTTTCAGGAGTAAAAACAAGCTGATACTGGTCAGATGTCAGCTGACAGAATTCACTGTGTGTGCTAGATTTAGGGCCCACTCACATTGGCAAGTCTGTTCCACGCCCAAGCACGTTTGCACATAAAATCCAAATTATTTGACCAGTGTGATCACTCCGTTCCGTGCTTGAATACAGTACACTTCCCCCGCTCTGGCACGGTCGGAGGGGTGTGCTTCAGCACGGTACGGGCACATACACGAGCACATGCACGGTCACGCACGCAGCGCGCGGATGTAAATCATGCAACTTTCCTCCTGCCTCTGCAAAATTGTTTAATGTGCACAGTGCGATTACTGGCGAATGGCCATGTTGCACAATCAATAATCAACCATGTTGTCTGTGTCCATTGTGTTGCTGCAAACGTGTATAAACAAAAGTAAACAAAAGTTTATAATGAAAGTACAGCAGTCTGTGTGCATGGCGATCCGGAGGTCTGGTCTGCCTGATCTGACAGGTGCCGCTCCGGCTGTCAGTTGGACATTTCTGAAGAAGGAGGAAGTTACCTCCGAAACTGTCAAGGTAAATAAACATCCCATGTCTGACTAAAAGGAACAAAAAGGTCTTTTAGTTAAAAGGAAGACATGATGAATGTATTTGAACTACATCAATTTATAATGTCCTCGGGTCATGCTTGTATCGTATTTCAACGTGATGACGTTCACACCGGGGGCAATCGTGCTTGGGTGCGTTTGGGCTTTAGGTAATGTGAGAGCAGGCCAGCCGGGGACTAGGGAGGGAGGAATTTTGGCTTTAGCGTGATACGGAGCAAATGGACCTAATGTGAGTGTGACCTTACAGACAAATCATCAAACACTGACAACAGTCTACTGGGTGCTCTGAGGCGGTGGTGGGGGGCCTGAAATCAAATTCTGCTGAGGGCCCTATAAGGCTAGGTGTGGCCCTGGGAGGAAAGACTGCACTGAAGGAATGGAGCCGCTGAATCTGCTGGAGAATCTCATGGCTTTGATTAAAAAAAAAAAAAAAAAAAAAAAGCAAAGTGAAAACACTGCTGAGGTAACTTTCACACACTCAGTGTCACTTCATCAGCTCCACCTGTCCAGTATAATCCAGTCTAATCCAGCTGTTGTGCCATAGTTTCCCTTCCTACTGCCTATTATGCTATAATGCTTTTATGGAGAGCTGTTTCTACTATTCTGTCCCCCCTCATTGTGTATAAATAGGGAGGACAAATAATAAGAAACCCCTCTCAGTATAATGTAGTCCAGTAGCAGACCTCTGCAAACTACAACCTCAGTAATAAACACAGAGTTAAAGTGGCACATTCTGCACAATGTCAACACAAACTGAACATTATAAACATTGTTAAAAGGGAGAATTTATGGCAGAGCTGCTGAGCTGAACTGGTCAGACTGGACAGACTGGAGCTAAGTGTGTGTGTGTGTGTGTGTGTGTGTGTGTGTGTGTGTGTGCTGAATGTTGTATGATTTTCCCAGCTGCGGTTTTCATCTATAAGAATTCCAGTAAACACAGTGAGGGCGACCCGCTCTAAAACATTATTATTTATCTGTACATCAGGGAAAGTGTTTTTGGTTTGTTGGTTTATTTTCTTAAAATCCAACATGGAACGAGGGGGCAGTGAAGGCAACATCCAACACAGCTGAATAATAAATTAGCCAATATAAATAAACATGCATGAAGTCATTTATATAAGCAACCAACAAGGGGAAGACAGATTAGATAGAGCCTAAAATAAATATATGACTAAATTAAAAAAAGAATAAATAAATAAATAAATAATATAAAAACAAAGGTACAAAGACCAAACTTGGGCTAAAATATAAAGGACCAACTGAGGCTTACAGTTTAGTTCCAGTTAAATGGTCAGTGAACACATCGCCCTACCTGCAGCCTTCACACACCACCTGACCTTTGACCTCCTGACCACAACCCAACACAGGAAGCTGATCTGATTGGCTGTCACACCTGGACAGTAAAAATCAGATGATTAGTAACATTCATAAAATATAATATTTACAATGTGACTGATCTGACACCTGACGCACCTGTCTATGTGTGTGTGTGTGTGTGTGTGTGTGCATGTGTGTGTGTGTGCATGAATATGATGATCTGACCTTCTCTCTACCTCTCTTCCTCACACACACACACACACACACACACACACACACACACACACACACACACATACACAGTGTAGGATAATAATTCTTATTCATCAGAAAATAAATCTGCTGTTTGTTCACGTCGCTGTTAATGAAAAGATTACATCATACATGACAGACAGACAGACAGACAGAGAGACAGGCAGAAAAACAGACAGACAGACAGATGGGTGGGCATACAGACAGGTAGAGGCAGCATTAGCTGTCAGAGGGATGGACAGGGGAAACTCTAAAGTTGCCTGGTAACCACCTAGCAACCACTGGTCACTATAGCAACCACTCCACTGGAGAACAGACCAGTCCAAAGTCTGCTGCCTGACTGGCAGCCAGTCAACCAGTCAACCAATCAACCAATCAACCAGCAAACAGTTAGCAAGTAACCAGTCAACCAGTCAACCAGTCAACCAATCAACCAGCAAACAGGCAACAAGCAACCAGAATCAGAATCAGATTTATTGTCATTGTACAATTGTACGAGATTAGAGGCAATGCCTTAGAGTGCACAGAAAACACACCTTACACCCAAAACACACCGCATTCAGTCCATTCACACATAAACATGGCACAGCTGAGTATGGCTGCAGTTCTCGTCCTGTTCGGGCACCATGTGCTGTAAATGTCACCCAGGGAGGGGAGAGGGCAGCCAGTGATCCTCTGAACTGACCTTACCACTGCAGCACACTGAGATGCAGTCTGTCAGCAGCTCTCAGTGCAGCATCTGGAGAAGGTCTCCAGCAGCTCGGCCTCCAGGACGTGAAGTCGCTGCTGGGCCTTCAGGACAGCAGCCGAGGTGTTTGAGGTCCAAGAGAGATCAGCAGACATGAGGAGGTCCAGGAGAGATCAGCAGACATGAGGAGGTCCAGGAGAGATCAGCAGACATGAGGAGGTCCAGGTGTCTGAAGGTGCACACACACACTGATGTGAAGGCGGGCGAGTGCAGGTCTGTTCTTCCTCAAGTCCATAATGATTTCTTTACTTTTTGTTGTGTTCAGCATCAGGTTGTTGGCTGAGCAGTCAGCAACCAGTCAGCCAGTTAACCAGTCAACCAGTTAGCAAGCAAACAGTCAACAAGCAAGCAGTCAAGCAGCAACCAGTCAACCACTGAACCAGCAACCAGTCAACCAGGCAACAAGTCAACCAGCAACCAGTCAACCAGTTAGCAAGCAACCAGTCAGCCACAACCAGTCAACCAGCCAACCAGCAACCCTTCAGCCATTCAATCAGTCAACAAGCAAACAGTCAGCAAGCAACCAGTCAACACACAACCAGTCAATAAGTGGCCAAAGTGGCCAGTCAGCAAGCAACTCAACAAGCAACCAGTCAGCAAGCAACCAGTTGGCCAGTCAACCAGTTAATCAGTCAACCAGTCAACTGGCTGACTGGTCCAGCTGAATTGTTATCAGTCTGCTGCTGCTGGGAAAAGTAAATCTGTTATTTTATTTTATTTTATTTCATTTTATTTTATGTTATTTTATTGTATGTATCAGTGTGCGAGCGGCTGCAGCCTGAAGTCTGTTCTGAGGTGAGACACTCGCTTACAGAATCATCATCATCATCATCATCATCATCATCATTGTTATCATTATTATTAATTATTATAATTAATTTATTAATATTGTTATTAATGATAACAATAAAAAGAAGAAAAAGAATAAGAATAATTCGGCAAGTGAACAATAAATAAAAATGACCCCCGACAGACACACACACACACACACACACACAGACACACACACACACACACACACACACACACACACACACTCACTATATAGCCAACACAACTCCATAACACCTCCAATATACAGTATGGTGTGTGTGTGTGTGTGTGTGTGTGTGTGTGTGTGTGTGTGTGTGTGGTGACAGATGGTCAACTTTCCTCACAAAGAGGAGAGACGGAGAGAGAGAGGGAGAGAGAGAGAGAGAGAGAGAGAGAGAGAGAGGGTGGAAGGTAGAGAGAGGTAGGGCTTTAATTGGAGAGAGAGAGTCTTTGGCTGATACAAATGGAAGATTTGTCACGTGATCCCCGGGGCCGTTTTAATGACGTAGACACCATATGGCGCGTGCCGGGAGGGGCCTCGGTATGCTAATTAACCCCCGATGTCTCTTTACCAGCCTCTCTCTCTCTCTCTCTCTCTCTCTCTCTCTCTCTCTCTCTCTCGCAGCATCACCCCGCGCGGCTATATAAGCTGCATCACACACACACACTTCCGAGCAGAACACACACACGCGCGCACGCAGCCACACGCACACAGACAGTCACAGAGACACACAGCGCGCGGCATGCGTTTGGTCTGACAGCAGCTCGTGAGAACAGGTAGGTGTTCGATTTATTTCCTTATCAGTCATCAATAAGGTGATCAGCTCCTGGCTCATCGATCATTCTGATCGGCTGACCTGCGATCACCTCTGTGGGGGCGCAGCATCCGGATCGAAACCACAACCAGAAACCAAGCGGGCGGCATTGTTATTATTATTGTTATTATTGCTATTATAGTTATTATTGTTATTATTATTATTGTTATTATTACTATTGTTGTTGTTGTTGTTGTTGTTCTCGGCACTTCCGGTGGTGTTGTTTTGTTTTTCATAAGTTTTACTGAAAACAAAAACATTTCTCCTCTCTGGGATGTAAAATCACCTTTTTATAATTTTGTTTTTCATTTTGGATTTTTTAAAATCGAAATTATTTTTTCATCATCATTATTGTTGTTGTTATTGTTTTGTTTATAATTTTAAAATTGTTAGTATTTATTTCGTTTGCGTGAGCGTACCTGTCTCACCTCCACCTGTCTGTCTCTCTCCGCTGAAGCCGCCAGCCCTTTAAATCTGTCCATCATTATTGCTGTAATTATTAAAATTATTAGGCTATTATTGTGTTATCATTAGGATTATTATTAGTATTACTGTGGTTACACGAAACGAATTTTTTCTCCCCGAGGAGCGACGCTCACATTCATATTTCTGTTGGCATTATCATTATGATTATTAGTTATTAATTATTAGTTATTAGTTATCGTCATCGGTGTTATTCTCTTTCTCATAATCATAATGATAATTACCTTTATAGTTATGGTTATAATGTACAGGTAGAGACTGTGGTTTAAAGTTTGCTCTCGTGTTAAAGGCCGCTGCTTCTTTCACTGCAGGTTGGAATTTTATTTTTATTTTACTTTTATTGATTTTTTATGTTTTATCTTTCTCTGTTTTCCTTCCTTCTTCTTCTCTGTCGGACGGTGTTCAGTCTCTCTGTGCGCTCCTCGCTTTTTTTTTTTTTTTTTTTTTTTTTTTTTTAACGGATATTACATTATTTTCCTCTGTTTTCTTCAATATTCATGAAGGTGCGCAAATAAACCAACAAACACACGCGGTTCGTTTTCCAGATCATTTTTAATATTCTGATAATTTCTATTTATTTATGTGGCCTCTATATAATTCTCTCCCGTGGATGTTTATTTCAGCCGCGTGCTCAGCTTTCTGATGGAGGTTTATATTTATTATATCTTTAATTTCATTCATCTTTTTTCTTTCTTTATGTCTTTAACAGACAGACAGTATCCGTCATAAGCAGCAGATATTACTTTTATTAATGTTTTGTCATCTAATATCTAATATCTAGTAATTTGACCAGGATGCGGACAGAAAAGTTATTTCTATATTAGTGTGTGTGTGTGTGTGTGTGTGTGTGTGTGTGTGTGTGTGTGTGTAGTTTCTGTGCTCGACAATTCACATCATTTTTTTCTGTAATTTCCGAAACAAACTGTTCTTTTTTTTCGTTGATAAAAACTTGAGTTCTATATTTCTGTAATAATCGGACAGTGAACATCGCGGACTCAGGCGGGCGTTTTATTGTTTTTAACTCATAATAAAAATAGTTTCCTTCTGTATTTTCTGCAATAAAAGCAGAGTAAACCCTGACGGTGAGGGCTGCGGCGGAGGACGCTGCTGCTCTCCAGCTCATTATCATGATAATTCTAATACTAAAAACCATATTAGCCTACTACTCCTACTCCTGTTACTCATAAACAATAATAATAATGATGACTGTGTTTTGTCGTGTGTGTGCCGCAGTGAGCAGACAGTGAAGATCATGACCAGGTCTCTGATGGAGGAGCAGGCCTCTCTGGAGTCCGAGGAGGAGCAGGAGCTCCGCGGCTCCGCCGAGGAGATGGAGCCGAGCGCAGGAGGAAGAGGAGGAGGGGAGGAAGGCCTGCACCGGCTGGAGGACGACGATGAGGAGGAAGAAGAGGAGGACGAGGAGGAAGAGGAGGAGGACGGAGAGAGCAAGCCCAAGAGGCGAGGGCCGAAGAAGAAGAAGATGACCAAGGCGCGCCTGCAGAGGTCTGGTGACGTCACTAATATTAATATTAATATTAATACTACTCAACTAACGTCAGTATGAACCAGCTCAAATAGGCCTGTCAGTGTTAATCAGCGCTGACTGAGGCTGCGCTCATGGACATGAATGAAAGGCGTTTTTCCTCCTGAACTGTCGCGAGAGCAGCTTCCGTTAAATATGGCCTCTGATCTGAGCCACAGCCGGTAGGACGTCAGACAGGTAGGGGGAGGGAAGAGAGACAGGTAGAGGGAGGGAAGAGAGACAGGTAGAGGGAGGGAAGACAGACAAGTAGAGGGAGGGAAGACAGACAGATAGAGGGAGGGAAGAAGCTTTACACAGCACCGCCCGAGAGAAAAGTTAATTTTACCCCGATGAAAACCATCCGTTTCCTTTAATGTTCCTGTAATACTCCTGTAATACTCCTGTGATACCTCTGTGGTACTCCTGTAACAGGCCTACTCCTGTGATACTCCTCCAGGAGCTGTTACACAGTGTGTCTATCAAAAACTAAACTTTGTAAACGTTGGAGAAACACGTTCATCTAAAGAGCAGAATTAGTATTAGTATTCGTATTCGTATTTGTATCAATATCATGATGATTCACTTATTTAGATGCTTGTTTTCTTTGCAAAACAGCCCACAGGCAAGTTGCTTCAATACCTTTCAATTCATCATCATCTTCTCATCCTCTTCTTCTTCTTCTTCTTCTTCTTCTTCTTCCTTCCTTCCTTCCATCCTCGTTCTTGTTGTTCTTCTTGTTCTTGTTCTTGTTCTTGTTCTTGTTCTTCTTCTTCTCTGAAGGTTCTGTCTGCCTGTTTGTGTGGGTTTGTGTTTGGAAAGCTGTGCAGTCTGTTTGTGTAGAAACTTTTTGTGATGCAGGGTTCCTCTGGTGGTGGCTCGCAGGGATCCTCAGCAGCTGACGGAGCTCCTGTGTTTCTTCTGCAGGTTCAAGATGCGGCGCATGAAGGCCAACGCCCGGGAGCGGAACCGGATGCACGGGCTGAACGATGCACTGGAGAGCCTGAGGAAGGTAGTTCCCTGCTACTCCAAGACCCAGAAGCTGTCCAAGATTGAGACGCTGCGCCTAGCCAAGAACTACATCTGGGCCCTGAGCGAGATCCTGCGTTCCGGCAAGGCTCCCGACCTCATGAGCTTCGTGCAGGCGCTGTGCAAAGGTCCGAGTGCCGCTCACACCACTCTGTACTGATACCATGGTGTTACTGCATATAACTCTACATTACTATTAATATCATGGTATTAATGCATATAACCCTATATAACTATTAATATCATCTTATTACTGCTATATAACTATTAATATCATGTTATTTCTGCATATAACTCTACATAACTATTAATATCATGTTATTACTGTTTGTCACACTATAAAATGGCACTCTGCAAGGGTATTAATGTAAAGTTACTTATGTAAAGATTGATGTAAAGTTAATCATATAGAATTCATTGGTAAAGGAGTAATGCAAAGTTAATAATGTAAAGTTAGTAATATAAAATGAGGTTGTAAAGTTGTAATGCAAAGTTAATAGTGTAATTTAGTAACAAAATTAAGTTGCAAAGCAGTAATGTAAAGTTAATAATGTAAAGTTAGTAATATAAAATTAAGTTGTAATGTTGTAATTCAAAGTTAATAATGTAAAGTTAGTAACATAAAATTAAGTTGTAAAGTAGTCATGTAAAGTTAATAATGTAAAGTTTGTAATATAAATTAAGTTGTTAAGTCGTAAGGTAAAGTTAATAATGTAAAGGTAATGATCTAAGTTATTGATGTAAAAGTAATATTGTAACGGTAATAATGTAAAGTTAGTAATGTAAAGTTATTAATAGAAAATTAATTTGTAAAATAGTAATGTAAAGTTAATGTAAGTTATTGATGTAAAGGTAAAAATGTGAAGTTACTGATGTAAAGTTACTGATGTATAACTTTGTTTCTCTGCAGCTGATGTCACGTTATGGTTTTATCAGTTGTTAGAAGAAACTTCTGTGTTTTATATTTTATACACACAACAAATAATACTAATAATGGGTCATACAGTTTTGTAATCAATAATTAGCCTGATCCATGATCTGGGCTGATACGTTTGACTCAAAGTGAAGCAGCAGCGAGCCCAGTAAACATTAAACACTCCAAGACTGACAGCAAAACTAAGCTGATCAATAGTCAAAGGTATTGATTGCTGCTGACAACTATTGATACAAATGGACAGGCATCAATAGCTATTGATGGGTACTGAAAGGTATTGATAGGTTTTGATGGAAAGTGATAGGTACTGATGAGTGTTGAGGTATAGACAGGTACTGATACATGTTGGTGCATATTGATAGGTATTGATAGCTTTTTGTGGATATTGATAGGTGTTGATAGGTATTGATATGTACCGATAGGTATTGATGACTATTCACGGAAACTGATGGGTATTGACGGCCACTTGTGGACATAGATGGGTATTGATTGGTACTGATTGGTACTGATGGCTTTGTATTGATCCCTCAGGTCTGTCCCAGCCCACCACCAACCTGGTGGCCGGCTGCCTGCAGCTGAACCCTCGGACCTTCCTGCCGGAGCAGACCCCTGAGCTGCCGCCCCACCTGCCCCAGGCCGGCGCCGCCTTCCCCGGACACTTCTCCTACCAGAGCCCCGGGCTGACGGCTGGCCTCCCCAGCCCACCGTACGGCAGCATGGAGCCCTCCCACATCTTCCACCAGGTCAAAGGTCAGCCCTACGGCCCGCTGGAGCCCTTCTTCGATGGTGTGCTGGTGTCAGACGGCCCCGCCTTCGACCCCCCGCTCAGCCCGCCGCTCAGCGTCAACGGGAACTTCTCGTCCTTCAAACACGAACCGGTCGCCCCCGCCGACTTTGACAAGAGCTTCTCCTTCAGCATGCACTACGGCGGAGGGGCGGGGGGGCACGCCGCCCTCTATGGCGGGGGGTCCAACCCGCGGTGCGGTGAGCTGCAGATGGACGGGCTGATGGGCTTTGACGGACACTCGCACCACGAGAGGCTGATGAACGCCCAGCTCAACGCCATCTTCCATGACTCCTGAGGAAGAGGAGGAGGAGGAGGAAGGACTGAGAGACTGAGGATGATGATGGAGGAGAGACAAACAGGCAGACAGACGGCTGTTGCTCTCTGCAGAGCCTCATACAGACAGAGTTCATCTGGCTTGCTTCGTAACGTCACCATGGTAACCTGTGCAGTTACTGTAGCAACGGACACCGGGTGCGAAAGCCCATATGGATCTATAGCACCGCTAGTTGTTATAGCAACAGCCGTGACACTGGGGGCTCTGGAGCCAACATGGCCATCATCACCAAACTCTGTCTGTGTATGGCTCTGTGTCACTTCCTGGTTTGGTGATGTCATACTGATGATGTAATAATCTTCTTTCTAGCGCTTCGTTCTGCAGGAGATGCTCTCTGAATGTCTCGTTATTATTCATATTATCACAGAGAAATAATCAATAAGCAATAATCTGGATTAAACTATGCAATTTTGAAACCCTTGAGTAATACTTGGCCAATAATTACAAATGCAAATTAATAAAGATTTCTATATTTTTCAATCAGTATCTTCTACAGCGTCGGACTGATGTCTTCATGTTGTGGTGGCTTTTATTTCATTTGTTTTTCATTTGTTTTTCTTTTGTTTTCCTTTTGTTTTTATAAAGTTCTTGTAGCTCCATTCATATTTCATGTGATTTATGTTCATATTTTATAAGATAGATGTTTATATTAAGGCCTTTTATTAAAAGGAATCCACTCTGATCGATCTGAGGTCTCGTATTGATCTGCACTTCAACACCAGACATCACAAATCAGTTCAGATCTGTTCAGCTCGATGATAAAAGACAGAAAAACATCACAGGACAGAAAGAAAAACCATGTAAAATGATAAATACAACATAAACAACACGTAAATAATGATTATAGTTCACAGATATAATATTATACATTGATAGATATTCAATCTGTCTCAGTTCAGAGGACTGAAGGACAAAACCAGGATTTTCCTCTTCTCTCTGTGTGTGTGCGTGCACGTGTGTGTGTGTGTGTGTGTGTGTGTGTGTGTGTGCGTGTGTGAGAGGGAGAGAGTGGGGCACAGATGTTCGTTCTGCAGGCGAGATTTTAATTTATGAAAATGATCTCGTTTATGCATGAGCACTCCCCATATCACCCCATACACTTCTGTCCTGCTGTGTGTGTGTGTGTGTGTGTGTGTGTGTGTGCGTGTGTGTGTATGTGTGTGTGTGTGTGTGTGTGTGTGTGTGTGTGTGTGTGTGTGTGTGTCAACAGGGACAATATGGTGGCCATATCCCACCATTTAATATCCCTGTTAACGTGGAATAATAATGAGAGACTCCAGATAACATTATAACATCAGACACATTATAATAAAACATAAGAAACACAACATTACAGTCAAGTATAAGAATCCATACGTTACATTACATTAATATACAAATACAAATTTAAATCTTTGGCTTCGCAATTCAAAAGTACACAGGAAGACATAAAAGACATAAAAGACACAGAACAATCTACACACAACAGAACAAACCTCCATGAAATCCTAAAATACAAAAACTGCTTCTTAATGCGAAAAAAGAAGAAAAAAAAAGATAAAGAACCAGAAGAACTGAAAACCAGAGGATCACAGCACTCTCACAGAAAAACACTGGTTCTCAAATGGTTCTTGAAAATGTCCTGTGGTTCTACAGGAAACCATCAGCAGCTGAAGAACCTCTTTATTTAGGTGCTGGTTCTCCACACACTCTGTGGTTCTTTAAAGTCATAAAGGTTCTTCATGTTTAATGGAGTTATTTGGTGGCGGCAGCAGCTAATAATTCTTTTCCTTGTGGATTAATGTGCAGACTCTTTTTAATCTGCACATTTTTAATAGCTCATCTGGCACCCAGTGAAGGAACAAGGAACGTGGAGAACCGGCCAACAACATGTTGGCACACAATCATCTGATTTAAAACACTCACACAAGCTTTTATTCTGAAAAAGTACCAAAGGACCATTTAAAAAAAGGTTCCGTACTGAAAACAGTGATTTAAAGAACCTATTTTTGCTTGTTCTGTCAAGAACAATCCATACAAATGGCTCTCTAAAGAACCTCTTGCTAAAAAGTTCTTTGTGGAACCAAAAATGGCTGTTCTTTGGCATCACTCCAAAAGGTCTTGTTATTAGGATTTTTATTCTCACTCTTGGTGCAGCAGCAGCAGCAGCAGCAGCAGCAGTGGTAGTAGTAGTAGTACTGATCACAGTACTACAGCGGTGGCAGTACTAATATTGTCACCTGTCTGTGGGTTTGAGTCAGTTTCAGTGTGTATGTGTGCGTGTGTGCGTGTGTGTGTGTGTGTGTGTGTTTGCCAGATAATACTGACTAATACAGCTTAAACACAGCCATCTGTCATGAGCACACACACTCACACACACACACACACACACACACACACACACACACACACACACACACACACACACACACACACACACACAGTGCTAGTTGCTGACAGGTTATGTTGGTTACCATGGAGACGCAGAAGCCACATGATATGATCGATACTGTTTGATCAGAGCTTGTTGACATGAGAAGGAGGATGCGGGCGGACCAACCTGGCAACCCTGCACCTGCCGGTCAGCCTGCTGCTCTGAGAGCCGCAAAACAACAACAACAACAACAACAACAACAACAACAACAACACTCCGCCAACAAAGAAGCTGATCGATCATGATTGATCTGAACACAGATCCTGATCGATTCAAACTGATCTCATTCAAAGTTCAACTGATAAAAGCTCCGAGGTTCTGTGCTGTGTGCGCGCTCCCGCCGGGAGGTTAAACCCCGCGGGGCCGCGCGCGCCCGTCCCGAGGACCGCGAGCGCCCCGGGTTAAGCCAATCCGTCTCCATAGCGACCAGACACCGGAAATACAGCCGGCCGGCGGAGCCTCGGCACCGCGAGCTCCAAACTGATCGATTTCTTGTAAGGATGCTGCCGTCCGGAGCAGTGGAAGAGGAAGAAGAAGAGGCGCAAGGGCCAAGAAAACACACGAAGAAGAAAAAGAAGAAGGACAGAGCGACGGCAGCGAAGAAGAAGAAACAGAAGAAGAAGGAGGAGGAGGAGGAGGAAGAGGAGGAGGAAGATCATCATCAACAACAACAACAACAGGAGCAGGAGGAGCACGAGGAGGAGGAGGAGGAGGAGAGGTCAGTCATGTTCCAACTGCTTCTCACATAATTATAATAATCTAACATGCAGCACGTCGACTTTCACGTCTCACACTGAAGCAGCGGCGCGTCGCTCAGGTGAGGCCCACCTGCACCTGCTGCCGCGTGTCCGCTCTCACATCACTCTGATCCTGAGCCACAGAGCCACAGAACCACAGAGACACTGAACCACAGAACCACAGAACCACAGAGCCGCAGAGCCACAGAACCACAGAGCCACAGCGCGTAGAAAAGATCCGCTTCAGTTTAGACACGTTCCCCTGCAGTCCAGCAGCTCATGTCTGGG
Source organism: Myripristis murdjan (assembly GCF_902150065.1). Lineage (NCBI taxonomy): Eukaryota > Metazoa > Chordata > Actinopteri > Holocentriformes > Holocentridae > Myripristis > Myripristis murdjan. Next base: position 26,226,479 of record NC_044000.1, read on the forward strand.
AGCTTTGGATGTAAAATTAAACAAACAAACAAACAAACAAACAAAGGGAGTAATTTCGGGAGAAATGAGAGTGAGTGGGTAAAGTTGAGCTGATCTGCAGCCTCAGCCTCAGTGTTATTAAAGGTGCAGTCCGTAAACGCAGTGAGGACGTGCAGGCTGTCGTCATGGTGATGGAGGCGTTGTGTGAGGAGAAACCAGGCCTCTGATTGGTCAGTCAGTGGACGTGTGTGTTCGTCCATGAGTTTGGTCAGTGTGTTCTGGGATGTTCGTAGGCCTGTGATGCCGGTGGTGTGTGTGACTGACATCAGCCTGCCTGGTCACACCTGAGTACCTTTAAATGACAATGACATTGATTATAGGAAATTGTGGAAAATTATATACTTATATATGTCATATTATTATTAGGCTATGATTATTTTATTGTTATAATTATTATAGATTTGCCCACGCCGGTTCTGCCCAATTCTGTTTCTATGTTATAACTACAAATACAAATGTAATTCACCTTTGGCATATGCTTTCATCCAAAGAAACATACATTACTCAGTGTGTGTGTGTGTGTGTGTGTGTGTGTGTGTGTGTGTGTGTGTGTGTGTGTTGGAAGGGGGTGTTAATATTTCAATATAAATGGATCAGCTGTTGTTTATTTCCAGACATGATTCTTTACCCACCTCAGTTGAGTTTACATGGCCCTCATCATCGTATGTGTGTGTGTGTGTGTGTGTGTGTGTATGTGTGTGTGTGTGTGCAGCGTGGACCCGGACCTGGTCTTGCTGCGTGGGATCTTCAAACTGAAGAAGAAGAGTCACGACGTGCTGCTGACCCGGACCAGGCTGACCTGGACCCCCATCGTCCCCGAGACCCCGACAGGTCGGTTACCGCGGTGACGCCGTGGCGATGAGTTACCATGGCGAAACCGTGTCAGTTTTCTTGTTCAGGCGTTCAGCGTGTCAGAGAGACAGACAGAGAGAGAGAGAGTGAGACAGTCTGCAGGGGCAGCTGGTGCTGTAATGGAGAAGACCACCTGAAACACACGACATCTGGACACACACACACACACACGCACACGCACGCAGACACACACACACACACACACACACACACACACACACACACACACACACACACACAGTTCTTTCCCTTAAACATCACTCTGCTCACTCTGCAGCCTCACCGTCTCTCTCCATCTCTTCTGTTCATGGTCATCCTCTGTGTGTGTGTGTGTGTGTGTGTGTGTGTGTGTGTGTGTGTGTGCCCTACAGTCTCAGCAGGTCTGTCATGTTCTCTGCTGTGTCTGACCCACTTAAGGGAATATGGAGGTTTGTTTTTGTGATAAAGGAAGTAATATTATTCTGAATCCAAGGCGAAGAATTCAACAGTTTGTCTCACACACACACACACACACACACACACACACACACACTGTGTAACAGGCAGCACTATCCGACCTGTAATACTGTGTGTCAGAGCTGGAGCGGCAGTTTGTCCCGAATGCGACTGTAGCTTTGTGGATTACGTCCTAGTAGCTCGTCCCAGCAGCTCGTGTGGGAGCAGGAGACGGGTTGTGGGCCTGAAGGTGTTTCTAGAATTTGCCGTTTAATTTTTTTGTTGTGGGCTGAGAAACAGAAAATGCTGCTGTGGGTTCATGAAGACGTTTCATCCCTGGACTGTATAACTCCCATAATCCCGTCAGGATTAGAGATTGAACAGTAATGTTTATAATAATTATCATTATTATACATGGATTATGCTGGTGTTGTACTGCTTCCACTCACAGAACCAGTTTTTAGACAAGCAATTAAGGAATATGTGTATTTTTGTGTATTTTGTTTGTGTGTGTGTGTGTGTGTGTGTGTGCTTGGTTTTGGTTTGAGGCAGTCTGTTTTGCTGTATTTGATCCAAACTAATGTCATTAAGCCAGCCCTGTGTGTGTGTGTGTGTGTGTGTGTGTGTGTGTGTGTGTGTGTGTGTGTGTGTGTGTGTGTGTGTGTATGCTAATATGGCTTAGTCCCCCTCCCCTTCTCACTGAGAGACTCTAATAACCCCCCATGGGCTGTACCAAATGCTCCCATCCACTGCCAACACACACACACACACACACACACACACACACACACACGCACACACACACACGTGAGTCTGTGTGTGTGTGTGTGTGTGTGTGTGTGTGTGTGTGTGTTGGAAGGGGGTGTTAATATTTCTATATAAATGGATCAGCTGTTGTTTATTTCCAGACATGAATTTAACCTGTCTCACATACCAAGCAGCCTGTCTCTCTCTCTGTCAGGCAGACAGAGAGAGAGACAGGCTGTTTAGATGTCTGTCTATCTGTCTCTCAGTCTCAGCATCAGCGTGTCTATATGCCTGACAGACAGACAGACAGACAGGCTGTTTCGATGTCTTTATGGAGTGAATTTCCTCTTTCTGCAGAATGAGGTCAGCCTGCAGAGCTGAGTGTGTGTGTGTGTGGTGAGTGTGATGTGTGTGTGTGTATGTGTGTGTGTGTGTGTGTGTGATGTATATGAAGGTCATCTATACACTCATTAATGTGTGAGTGTCATTACTGAGACTGTTCAGTTCCTCAGGCCTCAGATTACCAGACCAGGTCCAGCCAGGATCTGGATCAGGATCTGGATGTGGATCTGGATGTGGATGTGGATCTGGATCTGGATCAGGATCAGGATCAGGATCAGGATCAGGTCTGGTTCATGTTCAGGTTCAGGTTCAGGATCAGGTTCAGGATCAGGTGCTGGTTCAGGTGCTGGTTCAGGATCAGGTTCAGGTTCAGGATCAGGTTCTGGCTCAGGATCAGGTTCTGGTTCTGGTTGATGGTCAGGTTCTGGTTCAGGCCTTCACACCCTGCAAACTGTCAGAAGATGCAGTTTAGTCTCTGAGCTCTGGTCAGGTTCCAACTGTTCGCAGCCAGGATCTGGATCAGGATCTGGATCTGGATCAGGATCAGGATCAGCATCAGGATCAGGTCTGGTTCAGGTTCAGGTTCAAGATCAGGTTCAGGATCAGGTTCTAGTTCTGGTTCAGGTTCAGGTTCAGGATCAGGTTCAGGTTCAGGATCAGGTTCAGATTCAGGATCAGGTTCAGGTTCAGGATCAGGTTCTGGTTCAGGATCAGGTTCAGGATCAGGTTCAGGTTCTGGCTCAGGATCAGGTTCTGGTTCTGGTTGAGGGTCAGGTTCTGGTTCAGGCCTTCACACCCTGCAAACTGTCAGAAGATGCGGTTTAGTCTCTGAGCTCTGGTCACGTTCCACCTGTTCACTGGGATCCTCAGGGATGAGGACCGTGTGGACTCTACCAGGTTCTGTCAGGAAGGCGGTTTGTAAAAAAACTCTGACGTGACTTTTACTGCTCAGACAGCGAGGCTGAGGAGAGCTGCTGCTGCGCTCCGCTACGCTCTGCTACGTTACGTTCTGTTCTGTTAAGTTCTGTTCTGTTACGCTCTGCTATGTTCTGCTGCGTTATGTTCTGTCCTGTTACGTTCTGTCCTGTCCTGTCCTGTTCTGTTACGCTCCGCTATGTTCTGCTGCATTACGTTCTGTTACGCTTGGTTACGCTGTGTTCTATTCTGTTATGTTCTGTTCTGTTACGTTCTGTTCTGTTACGTTCTGTTCTGTTACGTTCTGTTCTGTTACGCTCTGTTCTGTTACGTTCTGTTCTGTTACGCTCTGTTCTGTTACGTTCTGTTCTGTTCTGTTCTGTTCTGTTACGTTCTGTTCTGTTACGCTCTGTTCTGTTACGTTCTGTTCTGTTACGTTCTGTTCTGTTACGTTCTGTTACGCTCTGCTATGTTCTGCTGCGTTACGTTCTGTTGCGCTCGGTTACGCTGTGTTATGTTCTGTTACGTTCTGTTCTGTTACGCTCTGTTCTGTTACGTTCTGTTCTGTTACGTTCTGTTCTGTTACGTTCTGTTACGTTCTGTTCTGTTACGCTGTGTTCTGTTACGCTGTGTTCTGTTACGTTCTGTTCTGTTACGTTCTGTTCTGTTATGTTCTGTTACGCTCTGCTATGTTCTGCTGCGTTACGTTCTGTTACGCTCGGTTACGCTGTGTTATGTTCTGTTACGTTCTGTTCTGTTATGCTCTGTTGCATTATGTTGCATTATGTTGAATTGTGAGGTTTGGTTACCATGGAAATTTTATGCTACTCATGTGATGTTACATCACAGTGCATCACATTGCATTATGAGACATTATGAGACATTACGTTACATTACATAATGAGACACCATGAGACATAATGAGACATTGTGAGATCTGGTGTAAACATTTGGCCCAAACAGGCTCCAGATAATCAGTGTGAACCTGATCAGCTGATCAGTGTGAACCTGATCAGCTGATCAGTGTGAACCTGATCAGCTGATCAGTGTGAACCTGATCAGCTGATCAGTGTGAACCTGATCAATCAGATCAATTCATCATGAAACACTAAAGACTATGTCTTCACTGCAAATCAGTGACATTGAGGAAGCACTGCAGCAAACCATGACATCCTCTGTGTGTGTGCGTGTGTGTGTGTGTGTGTGTGTGTGTGTGTGTGTGTGTGTGTGTGTGTGTGTGTGTGTGTGTGGAAACTATGAGCCATAACACCCCACAGTGAGCCACATGGCCTGGTCACCATGAGACTGGACTGCCACTGAGTGTGTGTGTGTGTGTGTGTGTGTTTGTGTGTGTGTGTGTGTGTGTGTGTGTGTTTGTGTGTGTTGCTTCATGTTTAAACTCAGTTGAGCTGGTTAGTTGTAACTAAACTGTCAGGTCGTCTTCCTGTTTGTCCAGACCAGAGGACAGGAAGTAGCATGTTGCTGCATGGGCAAGGTGTGTGTGTACGTGTGTTTGTGTGTGTGTGTGTATGTGTGTGTGTGTGTGTGTGTGTGTGTGTGTGTGTGTGTGTGTGGCTGGCACAGCAGGTCCAGAGGGCATGATGGGAAACTCATCTCCATCTGGAACCGACACACTACCTGTCACACTGTAGAATCCATACTCTGTGTGTGTGTGTGTGTGTGTGTGTGTGTGTGTGTGGAGCAGCTCTGTAGGTTCTGTCAGCACAGATTAGACTCATCTTCATTCATGTGGATGCAGAGCCTGTCTGTCTCTCTGTGTCCCGGCAGCGTGAGGCTCAGAGAGCAGACGCTGCTTTATTATTTTTGTTTTTATTTTTATTCATTTGAACCCTTTGAAAGCTCGATGGACAAACATGAGGCTCTTTAAAGCCCAGCACAGTGGCTTCAACTGTCTCTGAAACACCAGGAAACAGATTATAAGCAACTTAACAAGACATGACCTGAAAATCAGTAAAGGGTTGCAGGAAAATGACCTGGAAATGAGCTAAAAAAGAATAAAAAACAAAAAAAATAAAGACAGAAAATGACCTGAAAATTAGCAACAAAAAAGAAAGAAAAAGAAAAAACAAATAAATAAAAAAGATGGAAGGAAAGAAAGAAATGACCCAAATAAAAAGAAAAATGCAATGAGCAAAGTTTCTTTCTATCTTTTTTCTCTTTTATAATGTTTTTGCAGCCTGTTTCTGAAACGCAGGCTCCTCTGTTGGTGCTGCTGTATCTTTAGTGGATGGATACAGAAGCTCATTCAGTTACAGTTCATAAAAACACAAGTCCTTACAGTTATTATTAAAGTGGAGGGATCGAGGCTCTTGTCCAATCAGATCGCTCCGTCTGAACTGAGCTCTGCTCCTGGTTCGTCTGTGTTTCTTTTCCTTTCTGAGCTTCGACTAATCAGCTGGTTCCTCTGTGACCTGCGGTTACCCATAAGCCCCTGCTGTTGGCGGGTCGGGCTGCATGTTTGTGTCTGAACCCGACCTGAGCTCGTCCTCCGTCTGCAGGTCACAGCCTGCGTGTTGCCTTCAGCGGCGTCACGTAAACTGCAAATATAATTTCTATATTTTCTTATGTTTTCTGATGTTTTAATAACATCTCTCACTTTGTGGCTCTGCAGACGTAGAATTCAAAACTTAATCCAGAGAAATCTGAAAGTCCGTCTTTGTTTCTCCAGGCCAGATCAGTGACTCATTTCATGAGAACCACGTAGACTCAAACGTCATATCACCTGCTTATCCCACGTTTTTCATCAGTTGAGTCTAAAAGGTCCTCGTCAGGTCTGTGCACTGCAGCTTTAACAGGAAGACCACCAGCTAGCCCCTCCAACACACACACACACACACACACACACACACACAAACACACACACACACACACACACACACACACATGCTGTGACCCTGACATATAGAGGCTGGCCTCTCCGGATGGTGGGGGGGCAGGAGGGAGGGGGGGGCTTCCTGGTTCCTTGTGCCAACTCCTCATCATCTCATATAATCAATCTCTGATGTATTTGTGTGTGTGTGTGTGTGCGTGCGCAAGGGGGGCGGGGTCTGTTGTGTCAGCAGGTAACTAACCTGACCTGAGGCAATGCTCCGTTCTGATTGGTTCAGAGGTCTGGGCTCTACGTGCAGTTTGATGCTTCGTTGTTGTGCTAACTGCGTCATGTGTGCTGCGTCCTGCAGGGGGCGCTGTGGGGGCAGATTCCTGCACGCTTCCCCTCTACAGCAGCACAGCTGTGCACACGCACGCTCGCAGCCGCCATACATACTGCAGGAAGAACATACCAAACCAAATCAAATCAAATAGCCTTTATTGTCATTGTACAAGTTGCACAACGAAATTTGGGGTCTGCACCTCTGCTTGGTAGGAGACATTACAAACAATAAATAAGTAGCACTGAAGAAATATACACATAATAAAAAAATAAAATAAAATAAAGAAAAACAGTAAGAACAGGCACATGTCAAAGGTATTGCACATGGATTGAAGGTTATTGCACATGGGAAAAAAGGCAAATATGGCTGCTGCTGGTTTAACTGCCTGATGACCCACTGATTCATATGCCAATTAAAAATCACATGAGAAAGACAATATATTTAATCAATATTTTGGATTATACAGTGTATGAAACACATCTCCATACAGATATCAAAAACATCAAAACAGTCCAGACACATCATTTTAGGAGAGACCTGGAAAATTCTGTTCCAAGGAAAAAGCAGACACCGCAGAGCACAAGCAGACAAAATGTCACATGAGGAATAAATACATACATGACCAAAACACCTGTAACATGTAACATGTAACGTGATCTGAACTCCACCTGAGCTGAGAGCCGGGAGACAGTACTCGACAGTACCTGCTGTGTGTACTGCACCTGTCAAAGTACACAGTGTAAACTCTCACATCATCTGCAGAAATGATTATTTAACCCTCTGTGTTTCCTTGGTTACCAGCTTCTTACCATCAGCAGCTGAAAGAGTACTGCAAACTACTGCTCTGATAGAAGTACTGTTCCTCTGCTGGTATTTGACTGCAGTAGAAGTAGAAGTACTGTTCCTCTGCTGGTATTTGACTGCAGTAGAAGTAGAAGTAGTGCAGTAAAAATCTACTGCAGTAAAAGTCCAAAGTGTCTCATTTCAAATGTCCTGGCAGTAAAAGTGACTGAGCTCCTTTTTCCAAACAGTAACTGTGTTAGCTGGGATCTTTTCCATGCAGTTAGAAAAGGAGGAGAGAACACGCTGCACACTACATGCTTTTAATTACGCTCAACTGAGGTGAAGACCCTGTAGACTCAACTGACACGTGGCGTAAACACGCCATATGATGGTTGAGTCTACATGGTTCTCATTGGCCACACTTATTCCACTTTTTTGCCAGTTGAGTCTAAATGGTCCTCGCTGTCGTTTTTCATCATGCAGCTTTTATTGTGAAATTTGGAAAATGACTAAAAGTAGAAGCAACAAAGCAGATTTCTCTCCTCATCTTTGCTGACTGAGCTTTTATTGTGAAATGTTGATTATGTGTTCTTTGTAATGGATCTGATTTAAAATGCAGTGAAGGACAAAACTCAGGCAGAAATGGACTGAAGGAAAAGTCAAAGTAATGACTAGTGAAAAAAAAGTACCAGTGCACAAAAAGCTGCTCAGTCACAGTAACATGAGGAAACGTGATTGGTTACCTCCACTTGTGTTTACCATGTAATAGATTACTCTCTCCTCCCTCCCAGCACAGACTCATATCATACATGTTAAACCAGTCACAACTACATGGTGCTGAGCTGAGTTTATGAGAAACCTGTTTACCAGCTTGTTTACCAGCTTGTTAACCAGTGTTGTTTACCAGCTTGTTAACCAGCTCGTTTACCAGCTTGTTAACCAGCTTGTTTACCAGCTGGTTAACCAGCTTGTTAACCAGTGGTCTTTACCAGCTTGTTAACCAGCTGGTTAACCATCTTGTTAACCAGTGGTCTTTACCAGCTCATTAACCAGCTTGTTAACCAGCTTGTTTACCAGCTTGTTAACCAGTGGTCTTTACCAGCTCATTAACCAGCTTGTTAACCAGCTTGTTTACCAGCTTGTTAACCAGTGGTATTTACCAGCTTGTTTACCAGCTTGTTTACCAGCTCGTTAACCAGCTTGTTAACCAGCTGGTTAACCATCTTGTTAACCAGTGGTGTTTACCAGCTTGTTAACCAGCTTGTTTACCAGCTTGTTAACCAGTGGTGTTTACCAGCTCGTTAACCAGCTCGTTTACCAGCTTCTATACCAGCTCGTTTACCAGCTTGTTAACCAGCTGGTTAACCATCTTGTTAACCAGTGGTGTTTACCAGCTTGTTAACCAGTGGTGTTTACCAGCTTGTTAACCAGTGGTGTTTACCAGCTCGTTAACCAGCTCGTTTACCAGCTTGTATACCAGCTCGTTTACCAGCTTGTTTACCAGCTTGTTTACCAGCTTGTTTACCAGCTCGTTAACCAGCTGGTTAACCATCTTGTTAACCAGTGGTGTTTACCAGCTTGTTAACCAGCTTGTTTACCAGCTTGTTAACCAGTGGTGTTTACCAGCTTGTTCACCAGTGGTGTTTACCAGCTCGTTAACCAGCTTGTTTACCAGCTTGTTTACCAGCTCGTTTACCAGCTTGTATACCAGCTCGTTTACCAGCTTGTTAACCAGCTGGTTAACCATCTTGTTAACCAGTGGTGTTTACCATCTTTTTAACCAGTGGTGTTTACCAGCTTGTTAACCAGTGGTGTTTACCAGCTTGTTAACCAGTGGTGTTTACCAGCTCGTTAACCAGCTCGTTTACCAGCTTGTATACCAGCTCGTTTACCAGCTTGTTTACCAGCTTGTTTACCAGCTTGTTTACCAGCTCGTTAACCAGCTGGTTAACCATCTTGTTAACCAGTGGTGTTTACCAGCTTGTTAACCAGCTTGTTTACCAGCTTGTTAACCAGTGGTGTTTACCAGCTTGTTCACCAGTGGTGTTTACCAGCTCGTTAACCAGCTTGTTTACCAGCTTGTTTACCAGCTCGTTTACCAGCTTGTTTACCAGTGGTGTTTAGCAGCACTGCTGTAGTTTACAATGTTTACCAGGTTAATGAGCAGCAGGTGAAAGGAAGGCTTACTAGATATTTTCTATGCAAAAATTAAAGAATTGCATTTAGTCCTTCTTGTTGGATGTGGCTTGGTCCCTGCACTGGTGCATTTTGGGTAATGTATAGCAGTTTCCAGAACAAATTCCAAGGCCCTCGCCTGGAGGAGGAAGTGAGAACGCCTTTGTTTGTCTGTGAGGACCAATGACATCGCCCCTTTTTGTTTTGATCTGACATTAACAGAAATGGGTGCTGAGTTGACTGTTGACGTTGGACCGTCCAGATAAAGTGGGACTGTTTCTGTTTTCTGACCAAACTTCATGTAAATAAAACTGCAGAGTGCAGCTAGGAGGTTGTCGGTTCAAATCCCCTCAGCAGCAGCATCAGCAGGGTGTGTGGACTCAGACTCAGACAGTGTGGTGGTGTGTGTGTGTGCGTTACGTAACCGTGAGCCTGTGCTGTAAACTCTGCTGACTCCGAGCACAGAGGATTGCATGATTAATCTGCGGCGGGCCAATCAGGAGGCGGCGCTCCTTCCTGATCAGTGCGATGGAGCCGCTTCATAACTGGATTAATGATTAATACAGTTAATAATGTTATGTAATATGAACCTTTCCGTTCTGTTCATTCATCTGAATCACCTCCCGCCTCAGCAGCGTTCAAGCAGGCGACCGGACGAGGGGTCAGAGGTCAGAGGTCAGCTGACCGGACGCTCCGTGTTGTGTTCACGTGATTCAGATTTGTAAGAAATACTGACGCCAGGAGTTTCAAATGGGAAATCTAAAATATTTAACAATTGATTTATTATATTAGACTGTCAATATCTACGGTGCGTTCAGGTGCTGTGTGTTGTAATATAATACACAGCAATGTAATGTTAGCTCTGACTTTAGGCGGTATGGTGCATTCAGGAGCTGTGTGTTCATGTTAACTCTCTGTCTGCAGATCAGAGCACTGTGGTGCATTCAGGTGCTGTGTGTTTATGTTAGCTCTGACTGCAGGCAGTGTGGTGCGTTCAGGTGCTGTGTGTTCATGTTAGCTCTGACTGCAGGCAGTGTGGTGCATTCAGGTGCTGTGTATTCATATTAGCTCTGTCTCTGTCTGCAGGTCAGAGCACTGTGGTGCGTTCAGGTGCCCTGCTGCTGAAGGACGTGTTTGCGGTGAGGGTGAAGCGGCGGCGGGCGGCGGGCCAGCAGACAGGGGGCGCTGTACTCGGCCTCGCTCTGTTCTGTGGCCGCAGGAGAGGCAGGAGGCTGGAGGAGGAGACGCTGCACCTGAACAACGCCTCCGTGGAGCACACACACACCTGGTTCAACACCGTGAAGGAGCTGCTGGCAGGTACACACACTCACTCACACACACACTCACACACACACACACACACACACACACACACACACACACACACACACACACACATACATGTAATACTCAGTGCTCACATGGAAGCTGTCTCTTTGCGTGCAGTAACTGTGTTGTTGTTAATATGATCCGTGGTAATGATGGTGGTTTAGTTCCATGAAATAAACATCCCTGGTGCCTTGGCTCAATAACAACATGACACAAAGGGCTCTAGTTTCGCAGACCTGGCGAGGCGGGGGCGTAGCGCAGATGCGCTTCGCCAACTGGGTGTGGCCAGGCGGATTTTCCAAGTTTGGCACGCTGTTCTCGGTGGCGCAAGTACTCCGCCGTCCCTCCTACCGGCGGAGAGGAGGAGAGAAGGCGTGGAGTGGGTTTGACACAGCCGATTCACATGTAACCAATCAAATGAGCCCCTGTCCTTGCCTTTAAAATGCGCTGCGTGAAGGCGTAATGAAAGTTTACACAGCTGACATGGAGGTCTATTGCCGCAGGCGGAGCGGAGCCCAGGAGACAGGCGCGGAGCGGAGACCGGCACGCAGTGCGAACACGTCACCAAAACCTCACAGGCAGGCTTCCAGAATGTCAGACACATGAACAATGCAATAAATACCGAAAAAAACACTATTCAATGCTACGATCACAATCAGCACATACATATATCTCCATATCAACTGTCCCGTCACAGCTGATGTCAGATCAAAGGAGATTGGCACCGTTTGTGCTGATTGTGAGGTTTTGGTGATGTGCGCCAGGCAGCCAAACTTCCACTGCGCCGGCTCCGCTGCGCCTTGCGCTGAAAGTAGACGTGGTTTCAGATGGCGAGCTTTTGGCGCACCTCGGCGAAGCCTTTTGGCACGAAACTGTCACTGCACCAAGCTGAATCTGTTGACACCTCCCCCCGCTGTGCCGCCACTCCCATCTCGGCGCACCTCCGCCTGCGAAACTTGGAAACTGTCCGCCTCTGCCGGGGCTAGCTCTGCGCGGGGTTCGCCTCACTGCGCCACCCCGCGCTGCGCCGGGAAACTAGAGTCCAAAGTCAAAATGATTTCGTGGCTCTTCAACCTTCATAAGCAGAGGAAGTACTTCATTTATTTCTGAAGACTAAATGCAGGGCGCGGCTGCAGGTTCTTGGTGTGTGGAAGTATTTTCCAAAGTGAGCAGATGTCAGAATGACGGCTCACAACGCCTGGACAGACCTGGAATTACAATTTTTATTTAACTGAAGTAAAACTGCCAAAGATTTTTTTTATCTGCCACCATGAGTCAGCTGACTGTTTGATCAGCTGACTGTCACACCGAGTCTGACCTGAATCAACAACAGGAAAATAAAAATTATTCCCCAGTTTTTTTTCCTATCAAAACTGTAGACACTGAGCCTGGCGGTGGTTTATGCTCCTGCTCAGAGGAAGTCGGCCATGCAGCCGGCAGTTTTCAACAGGAACTTGCCAGCGGCCATATCAGCTGTTTTTGCTCTGCTGGGCTGTAGATGTTACGGCTTTCAGGCCAAAATCATTTCCTCAGACTTCGGATTCAAAACCTCGTCTGATTGGTCGGTGAATTTTCTTTTAGCCTCCAGTAAAAATTATAATAATTAGTAATAAGATGGACTTGGGCCGTGCGGTCTTTGGGACAGGGATTTGCTGCTTCACTGTGAAAAGTTTGTTTGGTGAAGATTCAGTTTGGCTGCAGCTGATTGACAGCATCAGACTACAGGCTCGTCCAATCAGAGCAGCCCGATGAACACAAGGACTCATGGGAGGTCAAGTCTCGAGTTCTGTGTTCAGTGGAACCGGATGAAGATGGGTGTCGATTTTGGGGATTCTTTTTTTTTTGGTGCATTTTTTAACAATATAAAAACACAACAACAACAACAACAAACAGACAAACAACAACCACAACACAATACACAATACAACAACAACAGCAGCACAACAATAACACAACAACACAACAACAACAACACCCTGTTTTGTTGTTGTTGTGTCTTATGATGTGTTGTATAGTGTGTGGTACGGTATGTTGTGTTGTTGTTGTGGTGTGTTGTTGTATTGTTGTGTTGTGTGTTGTGTTTTTTATTGTTTGTTGTTGTATAGTGTTGTATTCTGTGTTGTGTTGTGTTGTGGTGTGTTGTTGTATTGTTTGTTGTTGTTGTGTTGTGTTGTATTATGTGTTGTGTTGTTGGTTGTTGTTGTGTAGTGTTGTATTGTTTGTTGTTGTGATGTGTGGTGTTGTGTTGTGTGTTGTGTGTTGTGTTGTTGTGGTGTGTTGTTGTATTGTTGTGTTGTGTTTTATTGTGTGTTGTATTGTTGTGTTGTGTTGTGTGTTGTGTTTTTTTATTGTTTGTTGTTGTGTAGTGTTGTGTTGTTGTGGTGTGTTGTTGTATTGTTTGTTGTTGTGGTGTGTTGTTGTATTGTTTGTTGTTGTGTTGTGTTGTGTTGTATTGTGTGTTGTGTTGTTGGTTGTTGTTGTGTAGTGTTGTATTGTTTGTTGTTGTGATGTGTGGTGTTGTGTTGTGTTGTTGTATTGTTGTGTTGTGTTCTATTATGTGTTGTGTTCTATTGTGTGTTGTGTTTTGTTGTGTCTTGTGTTGTTGGCTGTTGTTGTGTAGTGTTGTGTTGTTGTGTGTTGTTGTGTGTTGTGTTGTTGTTGTTTGTTGTTGTGTAAAGAGCGACAGTTTGGTACAGGCGGCAGTGACTGTTTTCACTTTTCGTCACAGAGTTATTTATTTTAAAATCTCATTCTCGTCGTTTCTGATCCTCAGTTTGTTTGTTTTTCCATCCTGCTGTAAAGTTGTCAGAGCTGGAAATGAGCAGCGATCATCAGACACGTTCAGATACAGGAGGAAAAGCTGCTGCTGCTGCTGCTGCTGCTGCTGCTGCTGCTGATGATGATGATGATGTTGATGTTGATGAGGCTGAACCTGTCAGACAGGTGCTGCTGCATCCACAGTGAACCTCCTGTGTGGAAAAGCTGGTGAAAGACGTCAGAGAGCAGCTTCAGAAACACTGAGGAAAACTGACGAGTAAATAAACAGGAAATTAGTAAAAAGTTACAAGAACATGAGCAGGAAATTCACCCAAAAACCCCACAGCTGCAGGAGCTACACTGTTAGCTAGCTAGCTGAGGTGCTAGCTGAGGTGCTAGCTGTTTTAAACATCTCTGGTTGTCATGGTGACATCACTTCATTTAATCAGGTGAGTCAGAATTACATCGGATGGGAGATGTAATCTGCTAATCCACAGGAACATAGAGACCTGGATTACACACACACACACACACACACGCAGCAGTGGTCAGTCACGTCAGCAGAGTTGAGTCTTCATATTGTTTCCTGGAGGATTAACTACGACACTGTGTGTGTGTGTGAGTCTGTGTGTGTGTGTGTGTGTGTGTGTGTGATGAGGCTCAGGACATTCATCAGCTCTGCTACTGTTGAGGTTATGAGTATTATAGTATTACTGTCACGCGTCCTGTGTCCACGGCGACGCGTGCTCCTGCAGCAGAGCAGCTGTTGGTCAGAGCGCCACCTGGAGGGCGGAGCCATCAGAGCCAGACAGGAAGTGATGGTGGAGCAAAACCTGAGCAGATTCATTTAATTTGGTGTGAGCAACTTAACAAGATGTGCAAGAAATCTTAAAAAAAAAAAAAAAATTAAAAATACTAGAAAATGACGTGGAGATTAAGTAAAGAAAACAAAAGAAAAAAAAAGAAAGAAAACGACCCGATCTTTTTTTCCTGTGTTACAGAAAAAAAATATTTTCTTTTTTGGCTAATTTTCAGGAGATTTTCTTGCTTTTTTTAATTATTATTATTATTATTATTATTTTTTTTTAATAAATTTTCAGGAGTATTGTTGGTTGCTTAAGTTCAGGTCATATCCTTGTTTGTTTTTGTTCTTTTGGTTTTTTTTTTCCTAATTTTCTTTTCTTCATTTTCTTCAGTTCCTCAGTGCCTTTTTTTCTGTGTTTTTGAAAGAAATTGTTTGTCTTTCAAAGAGTGGTGTCGTGTTTGTGCTAACAGAACTACAGAGACAAAACTTTAGTTTGAGACTAACTGGTTATGACTCGTTAGTGTCTAGAACAGCTTCCACTCTTCTGGGAGGCTTTCTGCCAGATGTTGGAGTGTCTGTGGGAGTTTCTGCCCGTTCATCCAGAAGAGCATTAGTGAGCTCAGACTCTGATGGTGGACTCTGATGTTGAACAGTCTCCGTTCTAGTTGATCCCAAAGGTGTTGGATGGGGTTGAGGTCGGGGCTCTGTGCGGGCAGCTCAAGTTCTTCCAAACTCAGCCGGCCACGTCTTTATGGAGCTGCTCTGTGCACTGGGGCTCAGTCATGCTGGGACAGGAAAGGGCCTTCCTTCCCCAAACTGGTCCCACAAAGCTGGAAGCAGAGAATTGTCCAAAATGTGTCGGTGAGCTGAAGCGTTCAGATTTCCCTTCAGTGGAGCTGAGGGGCCGAGGCCGAGCCCAGAAACACCAGCCCACAGCGTGACCCCTCCTCCAGCAAACTGCACAGTCGGCACAATGTGCTCAGGCAGGGAACGTTCTCCTGGCGTTCCCCAAACCCAGACTCGTCCATCAGACCGCCACATAGAGGAACCTGATTGGTCGCTCCACAGAACACGTTTCCGCCGCTCCAGAGTCCGGCGACGGCGTGCTTTACGCCGCTCCGTCCGCCGCTCCGTCCGCCGCTTGGCGTCGTGCTCGGTGATGTGAGGCTGGCGTGCGGCCGCTCGGCCATGAAGCTCCCGGCGCTCAGTTTCTGTGCTGATGTTGATGCCAGAGGAGGTTTGGAGCTCTGCAGGTACTGAGGCGGCAGAGCGTCGGACACTTTTACGCACTATAAGCCTCGGCGCTCGGCGACCCTGCTCTGTCACTTTACGTGGTGCCGCCCCCTGGTGGCCGAGTTGCTGTGGATCCTAAACGCTTCCACTTTGCAATAATCCCACTTCCAGCTGATGGTGGAATATCTAGGAGGGAAGAAACTTGAGCAGCTGACTTGTTGCAGCGGTGGCTTCCTGTTCCATCACTATTCCAGCAGCACGCTGGAACTCAGTGAGCTCTTTAGAACCAGACGTTCTGTCACTGATGTTGGTAAAGGCAGACTGCAGGGCTGCTGCTGGAGGTTGAGTCAAACTGTGTTTCCTCAGTTCATCAGGATCTGCTCAGTAAAGCTGAAGCTGCTGAAGTTCCCAGAGTTTCGTTTCCCAGGGACGAGAAAAACTGCTGCACAATAGTGGGAGGAGCCTGGCTGACACTTAACACACAATAGAAACCTGGACTGCTCATGGATGCAGCTCTCACTCTCTCTCTCTCTCACACACACACACACACACACACACTTTTGTGTTTTTCATGTTCATCCTTTATGTGTCTTGTATCCACATTGAGGTCGACATCACCAACATTTACAAGCAGCCAATAGTGAGGAGGTCAAGGGTGTCTCACACACACACACACACGCACACACACACACCATCGTCCTGTCAGCATGGCATCGCTCTGACATGTTATCGCTGGACATCTGTCTGTCTGTCGCTCCGTCTGTCCGTCAAACCAGATTACCCATGAGGCCCTGCAAGGTCACAACTTCTTTAAATATATATGGAATTAACCCCTGCTCACACACACATACACACACATACACACACACACACACACACACACACACACACACAGACGGCCGGCCCTCAGAATGGCTCTCAGGTTGTGTGTCAACTTGTATGGTCACACTGCACATCAAACTCTGACGGCTTTTGTGACTTTACACACCGGAGGAGGGGGAGGAGGAGGTGTGTGTGTGTGTGTGAGTGTGTGTGTGTGTGTGTGTAAAGGTAAACAGAGTAGATTGGTGGCTGTGTGTCCAGACAGAGCCCGGCCCGGACATTAAGCCTATTTTCCAGCCAGAGGTCAGAGTGAAAAGCCTCGCGGCGGCGGAACAACTGCCATTCAGCCGCATTGTTGTGCGAAATGTCCCTTTTCCCCCCGAGCCGCGGGCCCGCCGCAGGACGCACATTCAGCCGCACAATGGCACGAGACGGCGGATATTTCCTGTTTTCAGGCGAGATTCTGCGGTGGCGCGGCTCAGAAACCAGCTGCTGGAGCGATGTCCAGCTCTAATGCTAACTGACTGGCAGTCACTGCAACAAAAGAGCCAAGCCGCTCTATAGAGTCTGTTTCTACGCCTCCAGTCAGATGGCCAGTGACTTGTTTAACAGATCAACAGGCTGACAGGAGCGTGGCAGCGGGGGGCGGGGCCTCAGCGCCACGGCAACCTGACGGCGCTCAGCTGCAGGACGTTTGATGGAGCACAGAGACAAGACAGGCCAGGCAGACAGTACACACACTGAAGTACTAATACTCATGTACAGGCAGACAGTACACACACTGAAGTACTAATACTCATGTACAGGCAGACAGTACACACTCTGAAGTACTAATACCCATGTACAGGCAGACAGTACACACTCTGAAGTACTAATACTCATGTACAAATACACTCAAGGTACAATTACTGCTGCCACTGCTTCACTCAAGTAATGTGACAAGGACAGTTGAGGGGTGAAGGGGTGAGGGTGAATGGATAAAGGGATGAGGGTCAGGGTGACGGGATGAATAGATGAGGGCTGAGAGATGAAGTGATGAAAGGATTAGGGTGGGGGGATGAAGGGATGAAGCGATGAAGGGGTGAGGGTGAGGGTGCTCTTCAGCTGTTAATATAGTAATTTGTATTTCATTGATGTTTTTTGTAAATGGCAGAGAAAGTGCATGTGGTGGTGCGTTCACAGCACAGTAGGGAATTTGAGCTCCTGTAAGGTGGTGCCTCTGTGTGTTAGAGACATGAAGGTGGCCGGCCCTGCAGTGAGGAAGAGGAGGGTCAGTGCGGCGGATGATGATGTCAGGGCTTGTGCTTTTATTTTGATGATGTGCCTCAGTTCTTTATGTCTGCAGTTTTGATGTGCCAAAGGAGATAGACAGATAGATAGATAGATAGATACTTTATTCATCCCGAAGGAAATTCACAAGTACTGAAAATAATGAACATAAATGTCAGCTGCGGTGTGTCGAAACATTGGGATCAAACCGTGAATGCACCGTAGTGCTGACGAAGCCTCGAGCGATTTCCCCGTTTCTGACCCGCTGACAGGTTGGAGGGTGACCGTTCTATACTGTTATATTCTATACTGCTATCTTCTATACTGTTATATTCTATACTGCTATATTCTATACTGTTATATTCTATACTGCTATATTCTGTACTGCTATATTCTATACTGTTATATTCTATACTGCTATATTCTATACTGTTATATTCTATACTACTATATTCTATACTGCTATCTTCTATACTGTTATATTCTATACTGCTGTATTCTATCCTGCTATATTCTATACTGCTATATTCTATACTGTTATTTCTATACTGTTATATTCTATACTGCTATATTTTATCCTGTTATATTCTACTGTTATATTCTATACTGCTATATTCTATACTCTTATATTCTATACTGCTATATTCTATACTGTTATTTCTATACTCTTATATTCTATACTGCTATATTCTATACTGCTATTTCTATACTGTTATATTCTATACTGCTATATTCTATACTGTTATTTCTATACTGTTATATTCTATACTACTATATTCTATACTGTTATATTCTATACTGTTATATTCTGTGCTGCTATATTCTATACTATTATTTCTATACTGTTATATTCTATACTACTATATTCTATACTGTTATATTCTATACTGCTATATTCTGTGCTGCTATATTCTATACTATTATTTCTATACTGTTATATTCTATACTGCTATGTTCTATACTGTTATATTCTATACTGCTATATTCTATACTGTTATATTCTATACTGCTATATTCTATACTGCTATATTCTGTACTGTTATATTGTGTTGTGTTCTGTTTTGTGCTCTCTGTGTTTCTGTTAGCAGAGCAGACTGTTCTGTTTGGACAGGACACCTCAGCACACTACTTTACAGCTCTGTGTGTGTGTGTGTGTGTATGTGTGTGTGTGTGTGTGTGTGTGTGTGTGTTTGTGTGTGTGTGTGTGACTGTTACATATTAACCGGTGTCCCTGCGGCCGCCGTGTGTTTCCATGGTGACGTGATGGGACGTGGCACTCTTGTGTTTACATTTTAAACACTGAGGCCGGAGCGCTGAGGCCTCTGAGCCGCAGGAGCAGCATCTTTAGGAGGTTTCACCGCTGGCTCACCTCCGGCTGTCTGTAACCATGGCAACGTGGTCCCGTCCCACCGCTGGGTTAGGGATTGGTGATATATATTAACTTATCGTATCGATATTTATTATATATTAACACACCTCTTACATGCTGCCGTGAACGAACTTTCCCTCAAAACTGCCCTGCCGTCTACCTCTGTTTGTGAGCGCCTACATTTCCCAGAATGCCTTTCAGCAACCTTTCAAGGAAGTGTGTGAACTTCAGATGTTTGTTTTACATGAGAGAGAGAGAGAGAGTGAGAGACAGACAGGAACGGAGAGACAGACAGAGAGAGAGACAGAGAGAGAGAGAGAGAGAGAGAGAGAGAGAGACAGAGAGAGAATGACAATAAAGAGTTGGTAAAGAATGAATTTCATGAATCATAGCAGTGCATTCTGGTCTACGTGCTGCTCCTGTATGATTGGCTCTGGAAAGAGGGCGTGGCTCTCTGACGTCTTCCCATCTGTGATTGGCCAGAAGGTGCAGACAGCAGGTTGCTGGGTTGAGGACACGACTCCAACATCACTAGTAATTTCTTTTCCATTAAAACCACAGACCACGTCTCCTCGCCTCTTCGTCTCCTCGTCTCCTCGCCTCCTTACCTCCTTACCACCTCTTCTCACATCTTCACATTAAAGATGGTGAACTTCGTTTTTGGACAAATCTCCTTGAGCCTCTGAAACAAAGTGAACACACAGAGGGGCGGGGCTGGAATCTCATCTGTTCAAACCAGACAACCAGTCACCTCCAGGAGGCGTGGCTTCCCAAGCGCCAATCATTGCTCGTGCACTACTGCCGTGCACGGTCTCCTCCTCCTCCTCAAACGGATGTAGCATAGCCTAGCTTAGCCTAGCTGAGCCCAGCGTTGCTATGGTACTTTAGCATAGCTGCATGAGGATGCGAGGGGCTTGGAGGAGGGGCTGACAGGTGGGAGTCGATGAAGTCCCGCCCACTCCACAAAGTTACGACCTGCGATTTAAACCCTCCACCTGTAACCCTCCACCTACTGCTGCTGCTGATGATGATGATGGCGGTGATGATGGTGATGATAATGTGATGGTGATGATGAAGATGATAATGAAGGTGATGATGATGTTGATGATGATGATGATGATAGTGAGAATGATGATGATGATGATGTGATGGTGATGTGATGATGAAGATGAAGATGATGATGGTGGTGATGGTGAAGAGGACGATGATGATGATGATGAAGATGGTAATGATGATGTTGATGGTGATGATGAAGATGATGATGATTGTGATGATGATGTGATTGTGATGATGAAGATGATGATGATGGTGATGATGATGATGATGTTGAAGATGACGATGATGATGGTGATGATGATGGTGAGAATGATGATGTTATGATGATGATGGTGATGATGATGGTGATGGTGATGATGATGATAAAGATGATGATGATGGTGATTGTGATGATGAAGATGATTATGATAATGGTGATGATTAGGATGAACATGATGAAGGTGATGATAATGATGATTAAGATGACGATGATAGTGACGATGATGATTGTGATGATAATGAACATGACAGTGATGATGGTGATGGTGATGTGAACGTGATGATGATAATGATGTGATGGTGATGATGATGAAGATGACGATGATAATGATCTGATGATGATGATTATGTGACGATGATGACGATGATGATGATGATGTTGATGAAGATGACGATGATGGTGACGATGATGATGGTGATGGTGATGATGATGAAAATTTCGATGATGATGGTGATGATGATTGCTATGATTATGATGATGATGATGAAGATGATGATGATGATGATGGTGACGATGATGATGATGATGATGATGATGATGATGAAGAAGAAGAAGGTGATGATGATGATGATGATGATGATGATGGTGTTTGATGGTGATGATGATGATGATGATGTGATGATGATGATGATGGTGATGATGATGGTGATGATGATAATAATGATGATGGTGATGATGATGATGTGATGATGGTGATGAGGATGTGATGGTGATGGTGATGACGAAGATGATAATAATATTATGATGATGATTATGATGATGATGAAGATGATATTGGTGGTGATGATAGTGATGATGATGATGATGATTATGATGATGGTGATGATTATGATGACGATTTCAATGGCGATGATGAAGATGGTGATGATGAAGATGATGATGATGATGTGATACTGATGGTGATGATAATGGTGATGATGATGATGAAGATGTGATGGTGATGACGAATATGATAATATGATGATGATGATTATGATGATGATGAAGATGATATTAGCGGTGATGATGGTGATGATGATGAAGATGATGGTTATGATGATGATCATTTTTATGGTGATGATGATGAATATTATGATGATGGTGATGATGATGATGATGTTGCTGATGGTGATGGTGATGGTGATGATGATGATGAAGAGGATCTCACATGGCCAGACTTAATTGAATAAAAACCCGGTGATGCAGACGTCAGGTTGTGTTTTGTGTGTTAAAGCTTCATGAGGCGGAAGGGAGGGAGACTCTCCTCGGTCAGAAAGCGAGCTCTGCTGCCTGATAACAGCAGGATTGTTTACCATGGAAACGCTGTAGCGACGCCATGGCAACCAGCCGCCGGCCGAGGCTGAGAGATGATCTGATGGACACCTGATCTGCCGCCCCTCTGCCGCTCGCTTTATCTCCGTCTGCTCTTTTAGAGAATATCAACAAATGGAATGACATCATCTCCTATGAGAGGCTTATCTGTGTGTGTGTGTGTGTGTGTGTGTGTGTGTGTGTGTGTGTGTGTGTTTCCTCATAGGGCTGCTGACAGCAACAGTTTCCTTGGCCGTTTCGTCCATAATCATCAGTCATCCATTAATCCATAACCCGGACAGAGACAGTGTGTGTGTCTCTGAGCGACGCCGCTGGTCGCTTCTGTTTTTCTGTTTTGTTTGTTTCTTTGTGTTTGTTACTGTCACCATGACGACGAAGCTCCTCTAAACTTAACCAAGTGTTTCCGGTGCATAAACTGAACCAAACTGCGAGCATCTTGGCGCATGAGCACCGCGGCTTGTGCCATAATGTGTGAAGCAGTCCTGCAGGTCGTGATGAGGCTCAGTCATGCTCCCTTTGAGAAAATAAACGTCAAACGATGTAACCGTCGCTGGTCTGTGAGGTCATTAAACGCATCGCTGCAGGAGGACGGCGGTCTGTGAGGTCATTAAACACATCGCTACAGGAGGACGGCGGTCTTTGAGGTCATTAAACGCATCGCCGCAGGAGGACGGCGGTCTGTGAGGTCATTAAACGCATCGCCGCAGGAGGACGGCGGTCTGTGAGGTCATTAAACGCATCGCCGCAGGAGGACTCACTGTTCTTTTCTCTGATATTAGCAGTGTTTGGCTGCTGCTCAGTTGTTCCACATCTGTAAGCTTCCTGAACACCTGCACAGGTGCGGAGAGTGCAGTGCATCTCTTGGTCACAG